>NC_027756.1:18935131-18937630 GCF_000695525.1 Brassica oleracea var. oleracea | reverse complement strand
AGATTTTCAATCGCTGACACAAGACCTTGGAAATGATTTTATATCCTACATTACAGAGACTGATTGGTTTCAACTCCGTCATCCCTGTAGGTCTCTCTGTTTTTGGTATCATACATATATTAGTAATATTTAGTCGTGCATCCATTACCCCCGAAACCAGAAAATTATTCACCATCTCTACCAAATCTTTCTTAATAACATGCCAAGAATGTTGGAAGAATAGTGCTGTCATGCCGTCTGGGCCTGGTGCCTTTTCTGGGTGCATCATAAATAGAGCCTCTTTAACCTCCTCCTCTGTTGCTAGCCTCAACAAACATTGATTCATCTGAGGGGTGATGGTCGGTGTAATCTCTGTCAGGAAACTATCAAAGTTCGATGGAGAGGTGGTACTAAATAAGTCCTCAAAATAATCCACTGCCACTCTTTCCACTCCATTATCCCCTGTAATCCAATTCCCATTAGCATCATGTAATCCAACAATCCTATTACGAACCCTCCGTTGCTTAGTTAAAGCATGATAAAATTTTGTGTTAAGATCCCCAGATGAATACCACATGTTCCTACTTTTTTGGTGCCAATACTCTTCTTCATCCTTATATGCATCCTGTAATTTCCTAGAAGCCTCCAGAATATCCTCTTGAGTCCTGGTATTATCTGTTTGTACCTCTTCAAGTGCTTGTTGTAACATATTTATTTTTTCTTTACCATAAGGTGGATTATTTTTCCGCCATTTAGCAATTTCATGACGACAATTACTAATTTTTGCCACTATACTCTCTGCGCCCCCTCCTGCTCTTGCTTCATTATGGTCTATCCAGCCCATTGTAATTGATTCCAGAAGACCCGCTTGTCCAATCCATCTCTTATCGAACCGAAATTGTTCTTTCCTCCTGGGGACTTTATCTTCCATATAAGCCACCACTGGACGATGATCTGAAGCCACCAACCCAAGATACTCTGTAAAGGAACATGGAAATAGAGTATGCCACTCTTCGTTCATTTGTTCATTCATGTGATTTATATTGGGCAAATTTGATGTTTATTTAATGCAATTAAAATAACATTCAAATGGATCACCAAAGTTTATCTTAATTTTTTTTATCAAAATGAAGGTGCGAAAATCTGTAGATTTTTTACTGTGGTTTTAAATTTTACTGCTGTAAAATTTTATGGAAAGCACTAAAAAATTGTTTTGGATATTTGGCTCTGCAGATCACTTATACAGCTTTAGGTTATTTCAAGAGATGTGATTTCAAAAAAAAATTGAAAGCTTGATTGCTCTGACTTTGATGTTGTAGAAATAAATAGGGCTGTGGACAGTCTACAGCAAATACCAATCATCCCCTTATAAAGGATCAAAATAGCTAATTTAAAAATTGAAACAAATCTTTTTAAAATGTAATATCACAATATTATATATTCTTTTCAAAACCGAAATCACAATTTTTTTCATAAACGACAAAATAAATTTTGTTAATAAAATCACATTTTTTGTCAAAATAATAAAATCAATGTTATAAAAGTAATGAAAAAATCTATCTTTATTTATAACATAGAGGTTCGTTATATAGGAGATTACACCGTCATAGATAAATGAAAAGATTACAAATCATAATTTCTTAGTTATGAGCCACCCACAATCTGGTTCATAACACTCCCCATTGGATGCCATAACCATTTAGAGCTTGTAATGTGCTTTAATGTTGCCTCATTAAAACCTTACCAGGAAAACTCAATTGGGACAAAACCATAGTGAAGGAAAAAGAGTACAACACACATTACTCCCCCTGATTTGGACATTGCTGAAGGTCCCTTGGACCTCTCCAATTTTCTGCAATCCGTGGGTGATGAAGATCTTGGGCAGAATATGCTTCGTCCTCGAACATGATAGTTGGTTCTTCTTTACCATCGACCATGCCACAATCTGATCGAACATATCGAGTCATCGACCTCAAATACACACACACGAAATCTTGGATGATGTTGATGTGATATGCGTGTACCACCATGTGTAAAACATAACCTGTCTGAAAACAAATCAACAAAACCAAATAACCCCTCTTTGGGCTGATTAGTATAAAATAAACCAAAATCAAAGGCTTCTTTATCGTCATTCTTATGGACCAATCAGATCAGTGTCTAAAACAAGACTTTTGCACCGTCCATCTCAGGACTAAATAGACTTCTTTATCGTCTACCTTTGGATTGAATGGATCAGTGTCCAAAACAAGTGATCTCACGCCCATGTACTAGATAATGGGTGAGACTGGTCCATATTAAATCTCTTGAGTACCCTTTTTTGTATATACTATTTGATGCACAAGGATTTCATTGTTAATGTACTCAAGCTGTAATCCCAAACAAAACTTTGTTTTCCAAGATCTTTCATCTTAAACTCTTTCTTGAAATATTCAACTGTTTGGGAAATTGTATCCAGAAGTTCCTAGGATATTCAGGTCATATACTTTGATGATTATCAATATTGTTCTCGAGAACTTG
>NC_027756.1:18916795-18932655 GCF_000695525.1 Brassica oleracea var. oleracea | reverse complement strand
AAGATTAGGGTTTTAGGGTTTCATTCTTTATCAATCAATCCATGTTTGATTATGGGTTCATAGGTTTTGAATTACCTTTTAACCTTAGATGATTGTTGAATCAGACCACCAAAGGAGTTGAGCCGCGAACTGGACACGAACGGGACACGAACGGGACGCGAGCTGGAATGGATCGAGTCACTTCTATCGGGTCGCAGACGTCCTTTGTTGCTTGATCGGAAACGCTTTGATCGTCGGACGCGAGCTGTCTGATGATGTCGCGAACGAGGAAGAGGTCGCATGCTGGAGCTGCTCTCGGGCCGCGAACGTCTGAGTTAGGATCTGGAACGCCTTGGGCTGAAGCTGATCGGGGACGCGAGCTGGAACAGATGCAGGAACAAGAGAGCGCGATCGGGGTTTAGGGTTCGTCGGATCGCCGGCTAGGGGTAGGGTTTTAGGGTTTTTCGATTTGGGTATTAACTTAGGGATTTAGAGTTTCGTGCTGATAACGTGTTATAAAAGTATCTTTATTCATAACATAGAGGTTCCTTATATAAGAGGTTACACCGTCATAGATAAATGAAAAGATTACAAATCATAATCTCTTGGTTATGAGCCATCTGGTTCATAACAATCAAAATCCTGTGTCACATCCACGCTTTTCTACCAAAACTGCGAGTCACATTTTTGAAGCAAAACCATAAAATTACTTAGCCTACCAAAATCATAAAATTACACATTTTACCAAAATTATTAAATCACTTTCTCAGAAAACCACAAAATCACTTTTTCGGAAAACCTACCAAAATCATAAAGTCACAATTTTGATTACGAATAAATGGAATGAAAGGTATTCTATTGTTCTACGTACTCTATTCATATTATTCTATTTTTTTTTATTTCCTTTTTACATTTAACAGCTACAGCCTTCTACATGAAAAAGTGAAACAGATAAAAACCAAATCCAAACTTTATCATAATCCCCGTGGAAGCACCGTAGCCTAATAGTTAAGGTTTAAAGGCTTTTACACCCTGGTCTAGAGTTTAAATCCCAGACTATACAATCTATTAAAGAATACAGGAAATCCAGGTTTTAAGTCCCGGAAAGAGCGATTTATTACTGCATACTACGTAAAAAAGACTTACAAGGGATCTTCAACATTGTGCAAGTAAATCCAGTCAGGCGTGGATCTTCATAGGACGGCTCAGGTGATGCAGTTAGGCGTAGATCCTCATAAAGCAGGTAGTATCGTCAGTTGTCAAATCGATCCCAACGTCCGAAAATGCCGTTAATTCAACTGTACACCCGATTTGGTCATCCCGATTTTGGTCATTGGTGAAGGATATTTCAGATTTCGTGAGTTTGAAATAACTAAGAAAGGCCATCAATATATGCCTAAGATTAGGTCATGTCCATGGGCTTTGTACAGTTAGGCCCATTATAGTTCGAGAAACCCTATTTCCGTCCCATAAAACTCATTTCTATTTCCCCTCGACGCAGTTTTGTCTCCGCAACTCTCTTCTACTCCTTGAATTAAAATGGTACTTTCCTCTCTTTATCGATTTGACCCGTAGATTGTTTCCAGTGACGTTATTTTCGTTTTTCTATGAATGTAGGCGTCAGAGAAGAAGCTCTCGAACCCCATGAGGGACATAAAGGTCCAGAAGCTTGTTCTAAACATCTCCGTTGGTGAAAGTGGTGATCGTCTCACCCGTGCCTCAAAGGTCCGTTTTTTTTAAAGAAAATTGAAATAAAAATCTTTACTTTACGAACGATAATGGGTCTAAAGATTTTAGGAAACTTGTGAACGTGTGTCTGAATCGTTGTGTTTGGTCACTATTAGGTTTTGGAACAGCTCAGTGGACAAACCCCTGTTTTCTCAAAGGGTGTGAGGATCTAAGCTTCTTATATTTTAATTTTTGTTTTTTTTTTTAATTTTTGTTAAGACATGTTATATGGACTTTGATATTACAGCGAGGTACACTGTGAGGTCTTTTGGTATTAGGCGTAACGAAAAGATTGCGTGCTACGTCACTGTTAGAGGTGACAAGGCAATGCAACTTCTTGAGAGTGGCTTGAAAGTCAAGGAGTATGAGCTTCTTAGGAGGAACTTTAGTGACACTGGTTGCTTTGGATTCGGTATCCAAGAGCACATTGATCTTGGTATCAAGTAAGTCTATTTTTTTGGTAATTTGAATTACATTGATACTTGCTTGATTAAGGGCAAATTGATCGGCTTATGTATTAAGGTCTTTCAGTATAATGTTAGGTTTGGATTTGATAATATATGACAAGTTTACTGGGTTTGGTCTTGACTGGTTTCTTTGTGTAATAAATGTTTTAGACTTTTTTTTTTTTTTTTTGTGATATTCTTCTCATTTTTCTTCACTTTGTGCATTTAGGTATGATCCATCTACTGGTATCTACGGAATGGACTTCTATGTTGTTCTTGAACGTCCAGGATACCGTGTGGCACGTCGACGTAGATGCAAGGCTCGTGTTGGTATCCAACACAGAGTGACTAAGGATGATGCAATGAAATGGTTCCAAGTCAAGTATGAAGGAGTTATCCTCAACAAGTCTCAGAACATCACCGGCTAAAAAAATCTTTATAGATTTTTGTTGATTTTAGCTTTGTTTCGAGTTTATCTTTTAAAGATTTCTGGATGTTAAAGACCTCTTTGTTGTAGTAAAACCTTTTGTGACGTGTGTGGTAGAATCTATAAAATCTTCGAAAGAACCTTGGTGATATGATTTTTTTGTTTTCATTACAACCATCTCCTTTGACTTTATCCTGAACAATCCCCACAGAAAAATCAACAATTACTTCGATCTTGTCGAAGTTTTTCAAGGATGTCTCTTTAAGCATCTTTAGGCTGTAATAAGCCTCAAAGTTTGGTTGACAAAGAAAGAGAGATACCAACCTGAGAAGTCTTTAGCAAAGCTTGTCATGATAGTGTCGTAGCTTCAAAGGCAAAAATTGAAAGAATCATAGCCACTTTTGGTTCACATACTCAATTCGCTCCATTTTCACAGCTTTTGCTGTATTCTCTAATCATTTATTTGCAGTCCATATTTTGGCAAGTGTAATAATAAGTAGTAAAGAAATGATGTGAATAGCAATAATTAATTGAATTCTCACATTCATGTTTACTTTTTTTTGTCTTCTCCACTCATTTCTTGGTCAGTCAATTTTTGACAAATGTTATTAATAACAGGTAACCAGTAAAAACAAAATTTTGTATGAGAACAACATTACTACTAATTGTTCAAACAACCGAAAATATACACTTGAGACCTCATCAAATCATAAAATCACAATTCAAAATTTGGTGGGAATGAGAGAAACATAATCACAACTTCCCCATTCACATACTGAATTGTAAAACAATTACAAAAGCAACAAATAAGAAAAAAAGGAAAAAAAAATTACAAAATAAGAATCCAAAACCGGAGCTGTACCGGTTTTGCTGGCTATTTCAAAAGAAGACTCCATTTAGCGAGAAGGATGAGGAAGACGATGAAGAAGACAAACGAAGAAAGAGCAATGGCGACACCAAGCACAACCTTGTTAGTAGACCCATGTTTCTCTTCTTTCTTATCTCCATCTCCATCTCCATCGTCGTCGTCGTCGTAATCATCCTCCTCCTCCTCCTCCTCCTCCTTCTGCTTCTGCGGCGGAGATGATAACGGCAAACCGTATTTATCACACGGAGCAATACCAAGATTCAGTTTCCAAGACAGAACAGTGTTGTTATAGCACAGACCACTGTTCCCTCTAACTTGGAAAAACTCGAGATTTTTAATGAAGCTTTCGTTAAACGGTAAAACTCCACGGAAGGAGTTGTCAGCGAGGTTCAAGTGTCTGAGACTCTTCATCCCGGAGAAGAAGCTCGGAACGACGCCGTTTAGCCGGTTCCCGCATAGATCCAAATGCGTCAGCTGAGAAAGCGATGAGACCGAACTTGGGACTGGGCCTGAGAATCTGTTCGAAGCCAATGACAAGTTTTTAAGCAATGTCAAGTCTCCGATCTTGTTAGGTATCTCGCCGGAGAGGGAGTTACGAGATAAGTTTAACGACTTGAGGTCTGTGAGGAGAGTGATCGAAGGCCTTAGTGGGCCTGTGAGTATGTTGTTCGATAGGTCGATGTAAGTGAGGTTGGAGTGAAACGCTTTCGGGATTTTTCCGGGGAGGTTGGAGGATGAGATCGTGAGGGATGTGATGTTACGCATGTTTCCGAGGACCACGTAGAGACCAGAGGCTGAGACTGGGACTGAGAAGATGCTGAGGTGAGTGAGGTTGACGAGGCGGGCGAGGTAGACGCCGGAGAGCCCGTGATGACGGTGGAAGGAGGAGACAGCGGAGAAGGAGCGGAGGGAGATCGGGAGGTGTTTTGGAGGGGAGAGAGAAGGGCAGTTGAGGAAGGAGAGGGAGAGGAGTGAGGTGGATAGAGGTTTTAGGGTTTTTGAGGGGAGGGAGAGTGAGGAGGAGCAGGATGCGAAGGAGAGAGAGGTTACGCGGCGGAAAGGAGAAGCGTCGTCGCAAGTTATGGTGGTTGAGGAGTGGTTGGTGTGGTTGTTGCAGGGATCTTTGGTTGCTGTGAGGATTTTGAGAGCTTTGAGCTGTTTTGGGTCTAGTGGAGAAGATGAAGAGACGGTGGCTATTAGGAGAAGGAAGAAGAGGTGAAACAGCGGTTGAGGCTGCTTCATAGTGAGAGAGCGGAGAGAAAGATTGGTGCATTTGAAGAGGTCTTGTGACATGCTTATTATATACAACAAGCATAGTAGAGTAAAATTTCACCAGTTTTAAGTAACAACAAATAACTAACTTGTGGATCAAGCAACCATTCATAGGCCCCATAAAGCCTTAGTAACAAAAGTGAACAGTAAGAGCCAACGCACTCTGAGGTCAAGACTCAAGAGATTGAGTAAACCTTGACTACTCTTGTTGTATCACAGACCACAAGATTCTCAGAATCAGACTGATTCGTGCATAGCCAATTCACCTGCTTAAACAAAAGAAAAGCTAGTTACATTAGATGCCAATAAAAAGAGGCAAAGCTAAAAGAACAATGAGAGAGCTCTTTCTCAATCACCTTCTTGCTCAGGTCAATATTCAAATGGAGGAGATCTCTGTTATCGTTATTGTCTGAATCAAGACATCTAACGCAATCCCAGATTTTAACCGTCTTATCATTACCACCTGAGATCAAGAATCTACCCTTTTCCTGAAACTGAGAAAACGCTACACAAGAAACAGCAGCTTTGTGTCCACCAACAGAGTAATCTAAACACACCCTTTTGGCCACATTGTTTCTGCTGCTGCTGCTGCTACCGCAGCCTTTTGATGCTCCTTTTCGCGAAAGCTCTGATTCGATATTGATCAAATCGACAATTCCGTCACCTCTAGCAACGGCGCATATCTTGTCTAACTTACCAACCATGTCCATTTCCGGAACAGCTATCGAGTGAACAAACGCAGGGTTTAGACATTGTCCTGAGTTATCAGAGCCTGAAAGATTAACAGCAAAATGATCAGAGGTTTAATGGCGAATATACATATGTGGCTTAAGGAACCAGAATCAGCGGCTTAGGGCTTACTGAAGTCTATAATCTTTTGCGAGCGACCTTTTGAGAAATCCCACAAAACAAGCTTTGCATCAAGTCCACCGGTAATAACTGTAAGAAAGTAGACGACACTTTAGAAACCTTGAAGAGGTGATAACAATAGTTTGTTCGTTACCTTCCCAAGGTCTCCATGGAATGAATTGCACAGAACTGCATATCTTTAATGTTATACATTAAGGTGTGAGTGACTTGAGTTTTGTACAGAAACGAGTAAAACATAACAAGGGCTAAAATAAAAGGGTACACTTGTATGACCAGCTCTAAGGGTTTTATAAAGACACTTCTGGCCAACGTCGATAATCTGTGTTCAAGCAAACTAATTAAACCGAAGAAAAAATCCCACAAAACTTATGTTTATGTAATTTTTTTAAGTATTAAGAACAACAATTCAGGTACCTTGACATCACCAGAATCATCAGCAGAAGCAAGAAAAGATGATCTTCCATTGCATACCACCTACCGAAACCAAAAGATGTTTAATAGAAATCTGATGAACTTTCAGAAACTAATGGTTTTTTTTTAAGTTTATCTACCTGGTTTACTTCATCTTTGTTGTAACTGTAACTCTCTAATGGCTTCCAAGAACCAGCACTTAGCTATGAAAACGCAGAAACAGAGAGAAGCTTTTAATCTAAGTGAAGAATTATGTTTTATAGTTTAATCAAAGTTTGGATTTTTCTTTTACCATATGAACATCGAAAGACTTGATTTCGTTTCCATGAGAAGCATAGAGAATGTCCTCGTTACCTGTAAAATAATAATCCACAAAAACCGAAACAAAGAGATGAAAAACTGAGATAGAACCAAAAACAAGAGAGAGAGACAGAACCTAACCTGTCTTGAAACAAAGAGATGAAACTGGTTCTGTCCCAACGTCAATGGTGAACTGGACATCTTTACATCGCAAATCAAACCAGCATACGCAACCATCCTGTAATCGAAGCGAAAGTAACTATTAATAATAACGAAACCCTAGATGCATCGGAAAAAAAAGAAAAAGAGGTTTCAGTTAGAGAGACCTCGCCGGAAGTGACAACAAGTCCGGGCCGGTCACGTGAAGATATACAACACGTGGCGGTCGCTTTGTGGCCTCTCAGTTTCCTTGGTTCCGCCATTGCCATTAACTGTGTAGTTATCTCCGGCGAATGCTCGGTTTCAGTTCTAATAATTGCTTGTGATACAAAAGCATTGCAGCCGGAACCTAACCGAACCTGACCAAAAGTTAAGCCAAAACTGAACCAGGACTTTTCTATAAAATTTGGTTTTGTTTTTGATAAACCATTGAACCGAAATCAATTTTAGTTTTTTTTCTTCTAAAAGAGCGCAAGTAAATTAATTGAGTTTAGGTACATTTACAAATAAATAGAATCCGTCTGTATCTTCATTCTTCATCAACCACAGGTAAATTTGCACGATTGATACTCGTGATTTAGATAATAAGGTTCTGGAAATTTGACAACACATCAGAATCAAAACCCTTTTTGTTTCTTCAAGCAATACATTGATAGATTTATATAAGAGAAAAAGACAAAAATAGCACTAAATCAAGTTTATTTTCCCAAACTAGCACTCAAGATCAAAAGTCACAAAAATAGCACTTAATGTTTTATTATAAGTCACAAACTTCAGGTTTATAGTTAAAGGGTGGGGTTTAGGATTTAGGGTTTAGGGTTTAGGGTTTAGAGTTTAGGGTTTAGGGTTTAGAGTTGAGAAATGAGGTTTTGGGATAAGATTTCAAATTTTGAAAAATAAAAAAAAATTAAAATTTTCTAATGATAAACTTAGAAATATGCTATTTTGGTCATTTTAGTTTTTGAGTGCTATTTTTGTGATATAAACTTAGAAATGTGCTATTTTGGAGATTTGCCTTTTATATAATCGACATAAAATGCATTTATCAAACCTTAAAAAATCCCTCATCAAAAACTCTTTTTTCTTCACCAAAAATTATCCTTTATAGATTCATACCGACCAAACAAAAACAATCTTTCACATATTTAAATGAATTTGAATAAATAGTCGTTAAACTTAAACCAAGGAAGAACCACTGGGTTATTAGCTTGAGCAACATCCAAATTTCTTCACAGCTGAAACATTTTTACTGATTATCTCCTTTCGACAGAACATTAACCGATTCGCTCGCTGCTTCCATGACTTTTTTGCTCACATGCAGTAAATCTGAGTGAGAACTTCCGTGAAAGCGTTCTCGACATTAGTGGCATCGAGAGCCAGCCGATGTCTCCATGAAGCAAGAATCTCCGCGAATGACTTTGCATCTTCGGTCTGAATACCCACAAGATGGTGTAGATCAAAAACTTGTTGTCCACGAGCATCAGTTAGGATCAGTGTGGTTTCTGAGTTCTTTGAACCTCGGTATAGCTCGGTATGTCTGACGGTAGTCGAACCCGGGTCTATTGCTTGGAAGGCAATTATCCTAACCGTTGGACTACAGACGCTACTGTTTCGATAAGTACAAAACCGTTTTAAATCTTTAGCCGTAGTACTACCGGCAAAAACTGTATTACCGACGCGGGCGTTATAAAAATCAGATTATTTTTCTATGCTACTAATATGACGTGGCAAGTAAAAAAAGTAACTATAAAAACTGGATACGGCTAAGAGGAGGTCTTGTCTCAGTTTCGGAGTCAGTACAGAATAGACGCGACTCTTGACGTCCTCCGGCGCTTCTCCCGCCGCGAAACTCTTTTCGACTATCAGTCTTCTCCGATTTAACCCCGGCGGCAGAGTTTGTGCTTGCGTTGCTAACTCGCTCGAAGCAACTTTCAGTTTACCCTACCAAACGTTTCGAGGATGGGCTGCATAGGATCTTCTCAGGCCAGAAACGAAGGCGGAGGTGAGTCGAATCGGTTTTCTTGTAACCTTTTTGGTCATCGCTTCGATCGTCTCTCGTGTTCGTTTTGAAGTTCTGTCTCTTTCGTAGGGTTTATAGCATCACACGCTGAGATGATTCGAGTGTTTCTTCTTGCTCGTTTTCAATCTACGTCTTCGTACTTGTGATTCTTGGAGAGATTGCATGATGTTTAGTAAAGATTTCAAAATCTTGAACATTGTTCTTGAACGTTCTACGTATGCAAGATCCTCCTGTTTCGTTGGTCTTGTTGTGTTTCATGAGTTTTGTATGTTTTGACAGCAAGACGCGAGAAAATCAAGAAACCTAAACCGTGGGCGCATACCGAGCCAATCACAAGGGCACAGCTTATGAACATGCGTGAGGAGTTTTGGGATACTTCTCCACACTATGGTGGTCAAAGAGGTGTATATATGTTTCTTATAGTCTTCATTTGATTGAACTTATGAACATTTTTTGGAAACTGAGTTAAATTATTACTGATAATCAGAGATTTGGGATGCACTTCGAGCTGCTGCTGAAGCTGAACTGACACTAGCGCAGACAATTATTGACAGTGCAGGCGTGATTGTTCAAGGCCGTGATCTAACATTGTGTTGGGATGAAAGAGGTTTTGCAAAAACAACATAAATCTGATTCTTGTTTTTTCGTTTCTTTTTTGTGTTACCTTACTGGGATGATTTATTTACTCAATACGCAGGTGCTAAATATGAGCTTCCTAGGTATGTTCTAAGTGAGCCCACGAATCTGATCCGAGAGCAGGGACAGTAACCTCTATGAAGGTTGACACAATGACATAGAGAGCAAAGCTTAGTAAGTAATATTAGTATAAGAAGCAATAGAAGACTAGATATAATCTGAAGCAAGTCTCGTATTCTTTACTTTTAGCAAAGATATTAATAGAAAAGATACACACTTACAGTTTCTTACGAGTCAAATTACTTGAGTTATTACTAGAATAAATCTTAAAAGTTCAAAATTACTAAAATATTTTTATGGTCGAAAATGTCCTTTTTTACAATTGTGAGTAGAAAGGTATATTACAAAATTGCCATTTAAATTTTGAAAAAAAAATTCGTCGGCAGATTTATTTGACAAAAAAACAAATCTATTGTGATATAAATCTGTTAATTAAATGTTTTTGCGGCTGTTTCTTATAGGGGCTGTTTGTTTCACCATTTGTCATTTTCATCCAAATGATTCATTTGTATGATCTATTCAAATGATCCATTCAGATTTTTGTGATTGTTTGTTTGTCCATCCACATAGCTCATCTAGATGAATCATCTAAATGGATCTTATGTTTGTTTCTTTATTTTCATTTTCATTCAAATGAGTTTAGTAAAGAAATTACCAAAATATTCTTGTGTTGATTTAATCATATGTTTAATATTAATTTTAACTATATTACATTTAATTATTTAGTTTAACATATTTACATTAGAATTATTTCAAAATTAACGAGTTTTTTTTTTTGCGGTTTGGGCGGGAAAACAAGTTTTTTTCGTTTTAGCGAAAAAACATATTTTTTATGTTTTGGCGGAAAATAATATTTTTCGGTTCTGGCGGGAAAACGATATTTTTCGGTTTTGGCGGGAAAATACAAATTTTTGGTTTTGGCGAGAAAATAAGTTTTGCGGTTTTGGCGGGAAAATGCATTTTTGCGATTTTGGCGGGAAAACGCATTTTTGTGATTTTGGCGGGAAAACACGTTTTTGCGGTTTTGGCGGAAAAACGCATTTGGTTTTGGCGGGAAAACCCGTTTTTGTAATTTTGGCAGGAAAACTTGGTTTGCGACTTTGGCGGGAAAACGCGTTTTTTTGTGTTTTGACGGGAAAATGTATTTTGGGGTGTTGGCGTGAAAATATTTTTTTTTTGTGATTTTGGCATGAAAACATGTTTTCGGTTTTTGCGGAAAATTACGTTTTTGCAATTTTGACGGGAAAACATTTTTTTGCAATTTTGACGGGAAAATGCGTTTTGGGGTTTTGGCGTGAAAAAGTAGTTTTTAGCACGGGAAAAAGTGTTTTTGTAGTTTTGTCAGTTTTCGTTTGTGACAAAAATGATATTATGTTTAGGTTTGTAATTTGTGAATTACATTAGAGGTATAATAGACATTATACCATTTTGAATGAACCATATCCATTCAAATGATACAAATTGGTTCAGCTGAATGGACTTTAAAATTAAGCCTAAATTTCCAAAAATCATCCGGATGATCCATCTGAATGAATTGCACTTTTAGTGCCTAAACAAACAAAATTCTCATCTTCGTCCAAATGGTTTATCTAGATGGAGAAACAAACAGACCCATAGTCTTCGTTTGATTGAACTTATGAACATTTTTTGGAAACTGAGTTAAATTATTACTGATAATCAGAGATTTGGGATGCACTTCGAGCTGCTGCTGAAGCTGAACTGACACTAGCGCAGACAATTATTGACAGTGCAGGCGTGATTGTTCAAGGCCGTGATCTAACATTGTGTTGGGATGAAAGAGGTTTTGCAAAAACAACATAAATCTGATTCTTGTTTTTTCGTTTCTTTTTTGTGTTACCTTACTGGGATGATTTATTTACTCAATACGCAGGTGCTAAATATGAGCTTCCTAGGTATGTTCTAAGTGAGCCCACGAATCTGATCCGAGAGCAGGGACAGTAACCTCTATGAAGGTTGACACAATGACATAGAGAGCAAAGCTTAGTAAGTAATATTAGTATAAGAAGCAATAGAAGACTAGATATAATCTGAAGCAAGTCTCGTATTCTTTACTTTTAGCAAAGATATTAATAGAAAAGATACACACTTACAGTTTACTATATGTACCGTTAGGATTTCTTCTAAACCTTTTTGGGTCAAAATGAGATACTGAACATTACTGTGGAGACAGCTTATACGCACTTTTGCATATTATTGATCAATTGTGAGTTTACTACGGAACAAAGATTTAAATTTTCAAATAGTCGACGAATAGAAAAATATAGAGAAAATTCAAAATAAATTAGGTCTTTGGATTATTTAAAGAGTTATTTTCATTGCAAGGCAGTTTTGAGTTTTTTTATTACACTATAGGGCCGTTGCTGTTCCCAAAGTAGTTTTTTAAAACTATAAGCTAACTATTTCCTAACTATGTGCATTCTTGAAACTAAATGAATCCTACAATTTTTTTTCTTTCTCTGTAACACAGAAACAACTTTTCTCTTTCTCTCTTTATTATAATGGTTTTAATGGTTAAAGATGATGAATATAAAGAAGCTGAGCGGTCGTCACCTAGACAGAATCTCCTTATTTTTTTATATGAACAAAGCTCTTGCCGCATGAACTTCTCGTCTTCTCCTACTTCGCCAAAGCCCAGATCTGTCGTAGTCTTCCTTGTCATCTCCTCTGACACGTTGATTCATCTCGTAATCTCTTCCTTTGCGTTTCAACAATATTTTCGGCGTCGTTACCTCATCTATCTCACTGTCACGACACTGTAGAAGCTCGTGAACACCAATGGCCACTTTTGGCTTTTTTGCAATTTGGTCCTTAACGATTTGTATAATTTTGTTTTTAACCCAAAACTTATTAATTGAGCACTTTTGGTCCTTAACGTTTTCCAAAATGTTTCTTTGATTTATTTCAAAATTAACCCTCATTGTCACGACACTGTAGAAGCTCGAGAACATCAATGGCCACTTTTGGATTTTTTGCACCTTGGTCCTTAACGTTTTGTATAATTTTGTTTTTAACCCAAAACTTATTAATTGTGCACTTTTTTTTGATAAAATGTGAAATTTATTGATCTGTGTAAAGAATAACTATTTACAAGAGACTACAAAACTCTAAAAGAAATTTTTACAAAATATAAACTTTTTCTGCCATGGTATTACCCTGTGATCGCAAACCATCTCTGCATCAGTCCAGCCAACTTATGCTCAGACTTATACCGAAGGGATGTGATTCTATTCCTCACTGCCTTATTGACGATTCGAACCACTTGCTGCACTGTACGATATCCAGCCTGATGTCTCCTCTCATTTCTCTCCTTCCACACATGATAGATGCAGGTCTGAAAGACCATTGTTACGAGGATCTTGTCTAGCAGCTGAAGGTTGTTCTTGCTCACAAACTGCAAAGTATGCATCCAATCTGGATCAGTTCTGCTACCTGTAAGTCTGTTCGCAAGAGTATCCCATACCGTAAATGAGTAGGGACATGCAAAGAAGATATGGTCTCTAGTCTCATCCCTCTCACCACAAAGAACACATCCCTGCTGAATCCCCCAAGCTCTCATCATGTCACCAGTAGATAATCTGTTTTTCATAGCCAACCAAACAATGAAGGAGAACCTTGGCACTTCTTGTGTGAACCAGACACTCTTACTCCAGAATACTACAGGCCTTTGGTCTCTAATTTGATCCCATGTTTTAGCTGATGAAAAACATGTCTTATAGTTGTCGCCTGAATGCTTCCATAGCACTACATCTCCCCCTCATTCTTCATCTAGTACCGGCTCAGCCTGTATACGGGCATGAATCTCATGATAGTGTCGGCTTCTCTGTCCCCTAACCCTCCATTCTGATTGTCTAGCTACTTCACTGACCCGAGCATTGCAAGCTATACCCAGATAACAAGTTCCGACGTTACCCGTGACGTCTATAAGTCTTCCCATACGCAGCCAATCATCAAACCAGAAAAAGCAGTTCTTCCATCATTTACCTCAAACCTCATAAATTCATACACCAGCGGCCTCAGCTTCAAGAGTTTTCGCCACATCCAAGAGCCTCTCCCATCCTCCTTGACATCCCAAAAAGAGTTTTGCCTCAGCAAATATTGATGAATCCAAGAAACCCATAAAGAATTTGCTTGTGTGAAGATCCTCCAAACTCATTGCAAAAACTCTAGATGAGTCCCTCAACTTGCGAATCCCCAAACCCCCTTCTTCTTTTGGACAACATAAATCTTCCCAAGCCACCTTGGCCTTATGAGTCTGGTTAGGTGACCCAGACCATAAGAATGCACTACACATGCTCTCTAACTCGTCAAGACAAGCTTTAGGGAGGATGAAAGCCTGACTCCAGAAGTTGACAATGCTAGGGATGACTGATTTTATCAGTTGTAACCTACTAGCATATGACAAGCACTTGTTCCTCCAAGATAGCATTCTGCCTCTGACCTTATCAATTAACGGCTCATAATCTTGTTTCGTTAGAGCTTTAGTGGGAAGCGGCATACCTAGATAACGGACTGGCAGACTTCCCACTATGATCCCTATGTGTGTGGCCTCCGATATCAAAGGGGTGATGCTTTTTCCCGAGGCGAATATTGAAGACTTCCCTGCATTGATGAACAGCCCAGAAATGTTTGCAAACTGATCCAAAACAGCCAGTACCCCTTGCAGCGATCTGACTGAGCCATCTGTAAACACTAATATATCATCTGCAAAACTGAGGTGGGTAAGCTTCACTTCCATACACTGAGGGTGGTACACGAACTGTCTTGCTAGAGCTGCTTTATTCAACATCTTTGATAAGACATTATTCAGAATAACATATAGGTAAGGTGATAGCGAGCAGCCTTGACGTATTCCCCTAGCGCTGGTAAAAAATCCCTCCAAGCTTCCTTTTACAGATACTGAAAAAGCAGTCGTATATATACACACTTTGATCCAAAGTATAAACTGCAGAGGTAGCCCCATAGCCTTTAGTACTGCTGTAATAAAATACCACTTAACCGTATCAAACGCCTTTGAGATATCAAATTTAATTGTAGCCCTATCAGCATTCATGGTTTTGTGGTACCCATTCACGAGCTCTGAAGCAAGGAGAACATTCTCAAGTAGTAACCTCCCTTTCACGAACGCACTCTGGTTTGGTTCTATTGCCTCGGGGAGAATAATTTTGAGACAGCGCGCCAAGATTTTGGATATGACTTTGTACATTAAGTTGCAGCAAGCTATTGGCCTGTACTCTTTCATGGTTTGCGCATCCGCTACCTTTGGAATAAGAGTGAGTATTGTGGCATTGATTCCTGTAGGCATGAACCCAAATAAGAAGAAGGATTGGACAGCGATTATAAACTCCTCCCCCACCACTGGCCAAGCAGCCACGAAGAACTCCTTGGTATATCCATCAGGTCCCGAGACCTTATCATTTGGTAACGCATGAAGGGCAGAAATAATTTCCTCCGCCTCAACCGGTGCAACAATTCTTGTACTAGTGCATGTGGGACATCTATAAGTTAGAAGTTCTTGTAACATAGGATAAGCATCTCCTTCTTCACCCTGGTCCTGAACCTGTAGGAACTTCTGAAAATGCAATACTGCCTCATTCTTTATATCAGAGATATCTGTCAGGATTGTACCATCTTCTCTTACCAGCCGTTTGATAGTGTTTCGAGCAGTTCTGGTCTGAACTGCCCTATGAAAGAATACTGTGTTACAGTCTCCAGCCCCCAGCCATTTTATGCAAGATTTCTGACGGAAAAATTTTTCCTTGATGCTTGCCAGTTTATTCCACCTATCAGTAGCCTCTGCAGCCGCAGCAAATGTAGCCTGACATGGATCCAAGAGAACCTGGTTCTGACATCGACACATTACCTCAAACGCTGCTTTGGTTCTGTTTGGTAAGTCACCGTAGTGAGTCCTGTTTAGCAGTCTCAGATCATACTTTAGCAACTTCAACTTGGCATGGAATTTACTCAAAGCAGATCGAGAATGATATAAAGGCGTGGTCGTGTCCCAAACCCTCTTAACCACTGGCAGGAAGTCTTCGTGTTCAGTAAGATAGTTGAAAAAACGAAAGGGCTTTCGAGTTTCATTAAGGTTTCCAGACATTTGGACCACACATCTAGCATGGTCTGAAATCCCTCCAGCTTCAAACCGGGAAGAGGATTGAGGAAATGCTCTTAACCAAGCTGCATTAATCAAGGCTCTGTCCAGTATTTTCCCAATAGGGTCCTCATCTCGCTTGTTCCACCATGTGAATAAAGCTCCAGTAAATGCCATATCAGTTAGAATGCAATCTCCGACAACGTCTTGAAAATTTCTCATTCCTGTCTGAGAAGACCTCACTGCTCCACCTCTCGAATGCTCAGAAGAGTACAACGTAACATTGAAATCTCCTATAACTATCCAAGGCATATCAAGATGACTGTAAGCCGCTTGAGTTCCCCGAAGATCCTCCCATAAACTCCTTCTCTCCACCTCACAATTCGATGCATATACTGCTGAACAGATGAACTGCTCCCCTGTCTCTGGAATCTGAACAGCACACGTAATAATCTGAGAGCTGATGTGAAGCCTGGTGACCACCACCCTATCTGACCAACAAAACCAAATACGCCCCAATGGATTAAAATCATAGTTAGCCATAGATGCCCATCCCGGAAGAGCTGCACCCA
>NC_027756.1:18912461-18916742 GCF_000695525.1 Brassica oleracea var. oleracea | reverse complement strand
CGCACAACTTTTACATCTTTGGAACGCGCTGGCCCTTGCGTACTTAGTTTAAAACTGGTGCCTGCACGAAACCTGACAGCCTTTATGTCTTTTGTCTTAGCTCTAACTTTCTGCACTTCAGTAACTACCTCTCCCTCCTCTATTTCGTCCTCAGTCTCGTCATCTTCCTTTACTTCAGTTGTATCACCCTCCTCAAATCCTTCTGTAGCTAAAACACTGAAACGAGATGGCGATATTATGCCCACATTCTCTTCTTTGCTCCCTTCAACACTTCATGTTTCCAATTGCCTCTCCTGTGAGACTAAAGCTGGAGACTTTCCCCTCACCAGAGCCCATTCCTGGTATGGTGAAGCTATCTCCCCATTTTTTAACGTGCTTCCATACTCCAATCCCGTCGTGGAAACATCTCCAGCGCTGCCCAAAGCTGGAGGCAACCCTTCGAGCTCAAGGAGTAAATCACTTACTACATTTCGAGGAGCTTCTAACTCATGCCTTACTTTACCCTCCCCATTTTTTACCACATCTGAATCTTCCACATCCACTCCTGCGTCCTTGTCCTTTTGCAGGATTTGGATCCTTTTTGAAGTACAGCTAGTTCCTTTGTGTCCCCAAGCAGAGCAGATGCTACATTTCGGAGGCAACCAAGGATAGCTAACATCAATCATCACATTCAAACCATCCTTATCCAAGAAACTGATCTTCTCCACCAACGGTTTGTGCATATTGACCTCAACAAGAATCCGAGCCACATCCAGACGGGTACACTTCTCAGTGTTTGGATGCAACTTAACAAAATTGCCCGCAGCACGACTGAGACACTTGAGCGCCTTGTGAGAGAACATCATACTCGGTACCCCTTTTAGATCAATCCAAATGGGCATAGCCGACAGATCAGGCGGGTTGAGAGCCGTTTCAGGAGACCACTCATTGACAACCAAAGGAACCTCCGCAATGTGCCAATACGTTCGATTAATCACACGAGTTCTCATCTGAGGGTTTTCAATCCTGAACAGAACAGTGTTCTTCTCGAGAAATTGCACATCGATTTTACTTCCCATCTTCGGCAAGGACCAGAGTCGATTGACTCTAGCGTGAATAGAACCAACATGGGGGGCATCTCTGACAAAATACCCAACCACATAGCAGCGCCAGAGAGGATTTGGGTCCACTTGTATCTCTTCAGGAATCATCATCGATACCACACCATCCACCACCTCCGAAGGCGGAAGCAATTCACGCGAGGGGGTTTTTGACCCGGGAGATCCCTTGTCGCTGGAAGCCCTCGTGCCATCCAGAGTCTTTTCACCGTTTTCTTCTTGCGCCGTCGTGGGGATCTTCGGATTAGGGTTTGTGTCGCCGTCGCCTTCACCATCGCTTAGGGTAACCATCGCTCGTTTGTTTTACTCAATATTCATGTAAAATCTAGAATCTAACAAAACAATCATCACATTAACCTAATATTTATGTGCTTTGCCATTATTTTAGGCAACACACGCTTTCATACTTTCTACTTTTCATACAACAAAATACTTAGAGTCTTAGGTTTGGAGAGAAGATCCAAGAACTCCTTCAGAGATTTGTGATTGGAACTCCAGTTTTTTTACTCTATTTTATTTTATGCAGTTTTCTTATCTTGTTGTTATGAATTGCTTAGTCATGTCTGAGTAGTTCATCTTATTAAATTGAGGGTTTAGATATTCATGAGGGATTAGCCCAAAATATATAACTGCTAAGTGTCGGGATATTAATCAACTAAATTGTTCTTAATGCATGTGTTCCAGAGTAGTTAACTAAGATCTTGCCTATAAACATTAGTTTGGTTCTTTGTCTGAAATAGTTTATGTTGTGCTAGGATTGCTAGAAACAAGCAGAAGCTGATTTAGTTTAACCTAGTGAACACGTCAAACTCGTGCGTAACGATTCCTGGAAGGAACGTCGATCAACAACTCATTAGTTACATCGATCGACGGGCTGAAAGGTGTATCGATCGACACCCCGTTGTTGGAATCGATCAACACTTTCTCATGACCAACAAGCGACAGCTAAGGTCCTAGATCCGGCGATAGATAGTCTAAATATATAGAAGTTGATCGACTATTCTTATTTGTTTGAGTTCTAGAATATCCATATATGCTTAGTAGTATATATCTCTATAATCATGATTGTCTGAATAGAAACCCTAAGTCTAATGTTTCTCATATCTGTCTTAAAACCCAATCAATCAATCGAACAATTACTTGTTCACCCCTGCTAATTTACATTTAAACCATTCAACCTAGGTTAACTACATAACTAGATAAATCTATTGTGTGTTTTAGTTCATTGTGAATTTGATATCTAATTACTACAATTGAATCTCTTATTTGAAAGAGTAAATCACTTCTTAGGGTAATTTGAGTGGTATCACCTTGTCCTCCTGCCCTTTCGCCTATAACCACCTGATCAAATCTCAAACCCACTTGCTTCATTGATTAAGACTAACCTTAACTTGAACTACCCCAACTAGAGCCACCCTAGCCTAGAAGCTTGACAACTCGATTCCCACCTACTGGACCCGGCGGTTATGGTTAGGTCAACCACAAATACCTCACTACTCGACCCAACCGCTTAACCTGATCGAGCTGGTTAATCTGGTCGTGGTGCTGGTTGAGCTGATCACCTAGCTGGCCCGAGCTGAACTGCTATATACTAGCTACCCTCTGCTACCTGAACGAACTCTAAGTTGATTACAGTTCATCTGAGTCATGAGGGAACTTTTTCTTGTCGCATGGATCTATCTAATCTTCTGGCTCGATCTCTTGACAACGCATATGGAGTATCCGGGTCGGCGGTTCATCTGAAACTCGACTACGCTTTTCCATATGATGTATGTATGGGCCTATCATCTATGCAGTACCGATGATGTTACAAACCTAACTACTACAAATTTTCACTTTTATTCAACACAAACAATCTCACAACACGAACAACCAAAGACTTAATTTCAATCATCTGCAGTTTCTCTCTCTTAAAATTCTTATCCTCTCTAATATTGTAAGGTGATATATAAGCTTTCTCATTTTGTTCCATTAAAATCTTATATTACAAGATATCGATAACACTAAATCTTTTAATGAAGGTTATTTGTTTGATAGCTACGCAGTTTACGATTCTTCTAATTTAGGCTTTCCACTTCATTTACTGTGTGTGACACTAATTATCTTTGTAAAACATAAAGATTCAAGTTACCAAAAAAAAACACAGACTCAACTTCAAATTTGCCTATTATTATTATCTACTATCGAGTAGTCCTATAATTTTTGATGAAGCTCTAAATTCTGAGCTTACAATATCAAACAACCTTAAAAGTTTACTCTCATTTTAGGAGTCTAAATCAAGTGTAAAAGTTATGCAAAAGGGATGTTTACATCGAAGAATAGATAATGGTGAAATGAAGCATTCTTTAATATTTTGCTAAGCTGGCTCTATTAAATAAAATGGATGAATAAGATTTCGGATACAATGGTAAAATGATAATTTACGCTATGTCATAATATCATTATAATCTCATAGCAATTCCAGTCCATTAAAATGTATGGACCTCGATCCCAGAATTCACGGATAAATTACTGGAACTATCAATTACATTTCAACATTCGACAAATAGTATTCTATTCTTCGTAAAGACAGAAAAGTACATTGATTAAACATGCAACATTTGACCAGCAGTACATCGACATGTGGAGCTGACGATGAATCAACACGATGCTAACTAGGTGCCACACCAGACATGGATCTTCTAGTCACTACCACGTCACTCTCTTCTTTTTAAGAAAAAAAAAACCCACATCACCTTTTTCGGTTTTTCATATAACTTTTTTTCAGACATCAACCTTTTTGTTTCATAGAGTCGCATATATCCCGGTGTCCGGTGAAAACGTTATAATACGGTCATTTTCGTTTACGTGTCGCGCGACCTGCAACATGCGACCTGCGATCAGTCGCAGGTCGCAGGTTATTGTTCGTTTTGCTGTCGCGTAACATGCGACCTGCGATTGGTCGCATGTCGCAAATCGTAGGTTGTTGTTCGTTTTGATGTCGCGCGACTGATCTCGCGACCAGTCACGGGTTTCCATTCAAGTCGCCCGAAAAAACAGCAACTAAAAATTAAGAAAATTTTGATCGCGCGACTGGTCGCAGATCGCAGATCGCAGATCGCAGGTCGCACGACACGTAAACGAACATAGTTTTAGTCGCAGGTCGCAGGTCGCAAGTCGCAGGTCGCACGACACGTAAACGAAC
>NC_027756.1:18886408-18909669 GCF_000695525.1 Brassica oleracea var. oleracea | reverse complement strand
TCCAGCGCTGCCCAAAGCTGGAGGCAACCCTTCGAGCTCAAGGAGTAAATCACTTACTACATTTCGAGGAGCTTCTAACTCATGCCTTACTTTACCCTCCCCATTTTTTACCACATCTGAATCTTCCACATCCACTCCTGCGTCCTTGTCCTTTTGCAGGATTTGGATCCTTTTTGAAGTACAGCTAGTTCCTTTGTGTCCCCAAGCAGAGCAGACGCTACATTTCGGAGGCAACCAAGGATAGCTAACATCAATCATCACATTCAAACCATCCTTATCCAAGAAACTGATCTTCTCCACCAACGGTTTGTGCATGTTGACCTCAACAAGAATCCGAGCCACATCCAGATGGGTACACTTCTCAGTGTTTGGATGCAACTTAACAAAATTGCCCGCAGCACGACTGAGACACTTGAGCGCCTTGTGAGAGAACATCATACTCGGTACCCCTTTTAGATCAATCCAAATGGGCATAGCCGACAGATCAGGCGGGTTGAGAGCCGTTTCAGGAGACCACTCATTGACAACCAAAGGAACCTCCGCAATGTGCCAATACCTTCGATTAATCACACGAGTTCTCATCTGAGGGTTTTCAATCCTGAACAGAACAGTGTTCTTCTCGAGAAATTGCACATCGATTTTACTTCCCATCTTCGGCGAGGACCAGAGTCGATTGACCGTAGCGTGAATAGAACCAACATGGGGGGCATCTCCGACGAAATACCCAACCACATAGCACCGCCAGAGAGGATTTGGGTCCACCTGTATCTCATCAGGAATCATCATCAATACCACACCATCCACCACCTCCGAAGGCGGAAGCAGTTCACGCGAGGGGTTTTTTGACCAGGGAGATCCCTTGTCGCTGGAAGCCCTAGTGCCATTCAGAGTCTTTTCACCGTTTTCTTCTTGCGCCGCCGTGGAGATCTGCGGATTAGGGTTTGTGTCGCCGTCGCCTTCACCATCGCTTAGGGTAACCATCGGTCCGTATATTGTGCACTTTTGGTCCTTAACGTTTTCCAAAAATTTATTTCAAAATTAACCAATTATATATTACAACCCTCTGTTACTGAAATTAAGCAATATATGCACATAATTAAATGCATTGGAAAATAAATTAAATGAACTAAAATCAAAACTAAAAATCATTAGATATGAATAAAACACAAAATCATGTATGCACCTAGTGTCATGTACACCATTTTCAATTTGACTTGATCTATTTATTATGTATTTTGGTATTGTTTAGTATGTATACAACTTATTAACATATATTGGTTCATTTTCAATGTACACGTGTACACGTTACAAAGTGTACACAAAATAACATGTCCATTTGTCTTAAAACTGCTCTGCAATGAAAATAACTCAACTTCTAATTTGTTCAAGTTTATACACGTGTACACGTCACACAGTGTACACACATGTCGTTTATTATTCTTGCTCAAAAACAAAAATTGGTCCTACATGTGGGTGTCTATGCATCGGTATACACGTGGACAAAAATATACAAGTGAATCATTGTACATGATAGTAAAATTATCCAATTAGGTAGTGTGATATTATGGTAATGTGTACACATATTTCTGCTATCTCACTTCTAAGTCGAAGTATACGTCTTGAAACTTGTAGATCAAGATGAGTAATTTTATGCCATGGTAAAAATGTATACACATTGCTACAATTACACTTCAAATAAGAATAATTTTCACCTCTTAAAGCCAAACAACGGTACACATTCGAATTATGTCATATATTACTCAAATCATATATATATGAGATGTGATTCATTTTAATTTGGTTGTTGCGGAGATGAGAAGATTATAGGCTAGTAAAAGTACAAATCTCATTCAAAATTTCCACATGTATAATGTTTTAGTGCTATATATGTGTCCATCGCTTTACATATCCACATGTACAAAAAGGTGTGTGCGAATATGCGACCTGGCTATACATCGGTTTACATATCCACATGTACAGAAGGGCGTTCAGCCTTTCTTCCTTACATATTGTCCACCTTAATGAATTCTTCCTGTGAAGATAAAACAAAACAAAAAAAGTGTGTATGAATTGACTGAACAAATGTAAAAAGATAGTAGAATTTAGTTATCATGATTAAAATGTTTGAGCCAAAATCAGAGAAAAAACATGTGTATATGTGTATTTGTAAATGTTTGGGACAAAAATCATGATTAATCAAAAGCTAAAGGACCAAATCGCAGTAAGAAGAAAGTCGGATCAATCATGTTCAACGATTGCGACTAAAAATATATTGATCAAGAATGAACTCCGGTGTGATTCACCAGCGGTCACATAGTAGGAGCAAAACGCAAGGGGGGAGAAGAAGACTTATACAGTGCTCTCACAGTGGCTTGGAGCTTTGATTGTGGTGGATAGGAGCTTCATGGCGGTTTCAATCATGGAGGAGGAGAGCTTCTACTAGGAGTTTATCGATCCTTCTCCTCGCTGGAATCGTGGAGGAGGAGAGCTTCGTCATCTACATAAAGTCTTCATCGTTGACATCGCCGTCGTATACGCCACTGTTATACCGACACCAGAAATACAACTTGACATATCTTAAAAGATAGATTGAGTAATGAAGACAATGATTATATATCAATCTTATTTTAAAAAATATCTGAAGAATCAGATTTTAATTTAGAAAAATGAAGCATTTGGAAAGAGGAAGACGAAGAAGAAATATAGAGGACCCACTTTGTTTCTGGTGAATTTTGATCATTAGATTAATAAATGAATGGTTGTGGTTAAATCTCACAAAAAAATAGATATTATGTGTAGTTAGCGTATGACAATTGGTTACAAAGTTATTGAGTTAGTTTCAAACTGAAAATATGTTTGGTTATAAAAAATACCTTAGTAGCATAAACTGCTCCAATATGTAATAATAAACTCAAAACTGTTTTGCGGTGTAATTCTTTCTTATTTAAATGTATTTGTATGTCACTACTCACTAGGTTTGTTACAAAAAGATTCCGTCCACCTTTTATTATTAAAATATCTCGAAAATCACAAAACTCTTAAGAACATATTGTGTCAGAAATGGTCTTCATCTCCCAAATTATCATGTCTTTTTGTTCTTTGGATTTTGGACCTAGTCACTAGCCAATCACAATATTTAATTCAAAATAGTATTTATTTTTACCTTGGTATATAACGTATGTCAGTATAAATTATTAACTATTGATAGTTAATTAATGTAGTCAATAACTGTTGCTTAACTGAGTAGTATCTTCTTTTAATTCAAATCAGTCTCGTATTATTTGCTAGTGTCAAAGGACAAATTGATCCTAACCTTTGTTTGTTTGAAAGACATGATTGGATTGCAATCAGTCTAGTAATCACTTTTAATGGTTTTAGGTTTATTGAAATTACTTATGTATGCTGTATGCATAATGCATCTTTAATTCAAAATAGTATTTATTTTTTACCTTGGTATATAACGCATGTCAGTATAAATTATTAACTATTGATAGTTAATTAATGTACTCAATAACTGTCGTTTAATTGAGTAGTATCTTCTTTTAATTCAAACTAGGATAAGACATGCGTCTTGCGCATGGTGAATTTATTTGTATATATTATCGACATTTTTTAATATATTTGATCATTTTATTTATACATATACAATATTTTTTGTTGTTATTATATAATTTCTTTCCGATGGATTGGATAAATTTTTATTAAAAATTGTAGAACTAAACTATAACTAATATATCATTGGTTGATCGGATTGGACATTTAACAAATTATGACACAAAAACCTTATTTTTTTCCACCGAACACATTCTTGAAAAAATGAACAATATTGTTTTCACAGTTGAATTATTTTGACATTTATCTTCCATATGGTTTTGAAAAGTTTCAGATCAATTGATACATGTAATTTTAATAATTTTAGTCGTATGCTTAAGGAAAACTTATATTTTTGTAATTTAAAATCGTTTTAAAAAATTCAAAATATAACATATAAAAAAAAAATATAACATATAAGAAAAATATAACATATAAAGCTTCCTCATTTTTGTAATTTAAAGTCGTTTCAAAAACTTTAAAATATAACATATAATATTTCCTCATTTTTGTAATTTAAAGTCATTTAAAAAAAATCAAAATATAACATATAAGAAAAAATCTAATTTTTTTATTATATGGTAATGTGATTGTTTAATTTTTTTTAATAATAAAATTAAACAAAAAAATGAAGAATGATGCAAAAATTGTTATCAAATCTTTATTATTCATAGTCATTAATTGATATATATATATATTTTAATCATATTAGGTAATTCCGTAGCTTTTATTTAAGGAAAAAATATATGTCTTATATTTTGAGTTAATATAATGTTCTCTAATAATTAGATTTGGACCAACATTGTTTTCAATTGATTCTTAAGCTGTCAATTGACATTCTAATTAAGTGACACCTAAGCAAGTTCTCTTTTTAATTAATACAAACTTAAGGTTACAACTTTTTAAACGATCGTCAATTAATATATAGGGGATCAATCTCCTATTATTTGCCAGTGTCAAAGGACAGATTGATCCTAGCCTTTGTTTGTTTGAATGACATGATTGGATTGCAATCAGTCTAGTAATCACTTTTAATGGTTTTAGGTTTATTGAAATTACTTATGTATGCTGTATGCATAATGCATCTTTGGATAAACAAATCCCAACTTTAACAACATAATCATCACTAAATGTGCTCACGTGACATTGAGTCATTGACCATCGTACCATAATTATTATCGTCCAGAGTTTTATATTTACATTTTGTTACTTTCTTGTTCTAGTCCAGTTTCTTATCTCTTCTCTTAGAAAATTCTTGTTTTCCATAATTTTGAGAATTACTTTTACTGTTATTAGCTTTAAGCCATTCATCTATTAATTAATGAACAAAACTAGTACTCGGCTGTGATTCAAACATTTTGAGAACATCATATTCACTCTGTTAATATATTCTTGCTGTTTTTTGACTTTTTTTCTTAACATTTAAACCTAACTTTGTATCTACCATTTGACTTTTTTTTTAAAAAACAAAACAAAAAAGAACTCACACAAAAATGACAGTAGCTCTGCAGTGGGGACTATCCGGTCACTAAACTGTGTGTTTAGAGCATTGGTTAATTAAGCAGAAATGGAAAGAGATTCCATAAAACTGAGGGGATAGCCTTCTTATAGTGTTTAGTCAAAAAGGCTATTAACATAAAAGTTACTAGTATCATTTTCTCACTTCAAACTTTTGCACAAAAGAATCGACTTGCTTTTCTAACTTCAGATTCCGAAGAAAACACACAAAAAAGGTTACCAATGTTCAAAGGTCCGACCTCTTTGGTCTCCGTTTTTAAACGAATAGTGCCATTCTTTAGTGTTTCTCTATCTATAGTAGTATTTTATTGTTCTCTTCCCGCAAACGGACAAACCGCTTTATTGTCAATGTGCTCTGTTTCCTTTCAAAACTGCCTCTGTGTTCGTGTCTGTAAACAGATCTCAAAACCCCCATCTACTTTTCTCTCTCAAGATTCCCACTCTTTCTCCCTCTAAAACTTTCAAAAACACACAACAAAAACCCATCAAAAGCTCTCAGGTTCTTCATGTGAAAGTTTGGTTAAAAGAAGAGAGACATCTGTGCCTTCTTTTCAAAACGGCTTCGTTCCTGTATCCTCCCTTTTCGGTGTTTAATACTCTTGTGGTGGATTCCCACTTGCCATCTATCTCTATCTTCACTCTTTTGTTCATGTTTTTGTCTTTCGTCTCAATAGAAAAGTTTGAATGTTTTAGTACCAAACAAACCGAAAATTTTACATCTTTGCGATTTACTCTTCACTTGTTTGTTTTGGTAAGTTCAGTCAATCTTGGGGATATTATTACCAAAGTTGGTTATTCAAATTTGGAAAGTTGAAAGAATTTCACACAAGAAAATGAGATACAGCTCGATTTGGTTCTTGTACAGCTACTACTTATACAAGCTTCTTCTCTTGAAGAAAACAGAGCATTTCTTCTTCTGATCAATGACTACTACTAGGGTGGCTTCTTCCCGGGTTCAGAAAGATTCAAATGGAGACATCGGTGAGCATCTTCGTAACCATATCCACTTAACCAACTCTATCCACTTGAAGAACCATATGCACAACAAACATGGTCCGGTTTCAACAGACCGGTCTCTTCTTATGAGAGATCTCGTCCTTCTTCAGAGATCAAGATCTCTCAGAGACCCATCAGCGAACCGGAACTCTCCTTCTTCCAACGGTGTGGTTCATAAGGAGGGAACAAGAAGAAGAAGAAGAAGAAGATCTGTTGATCACAACGTGGTTAAGAAATCTGGTCTTAGGTTGTCTAGTTCGTCTCCAGTTCTGAATTTTGGTACATCTAAAGTGACCCCTTCTGATGAAAGGTGCGATGGGTTGAGTGAGAATAGTTTTGGGAATGAGGTTTATAGTGTTGCTTCGGTTAAATCGAAAGATAGGGCTAATAATATCAAGACTCTGTCTGATCAGTTAAACGAGGTTTTAGGTGATGATAGTGATGATGTGGTTCCTAGTAACGTTCCAGCGCGAGGTAACGGGCCTAGAAGACGGAAGTTTAGAGGAGCGAGGAGAGCGGGAAGGGCCGTTACTGTTAGAGACAATGTTGTTGGTATCAAGAGTGAGATGTCTCTTGCTGAGAAGTATGAGGAAGAAGAAGGAACACAGAGAGAACAGGACATGACTAGAGCTGTTCCAAGAAACGGTTGTGGACTTCCGTTTAACTGGTCAAGAATCCATCATAGAGGCAGAACCTTCCTCGATATAGCTGGTCGGAGTTTATCTTGTGGTATGTCTGATTCCAAAGGAAGAAAAGGGTTAACCGATATTTCAATCTCGTCTGCTTCAAGCTCCTCTTTCACCAAACCTGACCGCAAGGCGTTACCTCTTTTAGTCGACAGCGGAGACAATGAAGGCTGGCAGCATGATTACTCCGGCGAGTTGGGTGTTTTCGCTGACGATTTGCTCAAGAATGGTGAGAAAAGCAGCAGTAGAAATCCTCGGCGGCATCATCAAAGCTTTACGCAGAAGTACGCTCCAAGAACGTTCCAAGATGTCGTGGGACAGAGCCTGGTTGTTCAGGCTCTGTCCAACGCGGTTGCTAAACGAAGAGTGGGTCTTCTTTATGTCTTCCACGGTTCGAATGGAAGCGGGAAAACTTCGTGTGCTCGCGTTTTTGCTAGAGCTTTGAACTGTCATTCTCCAGAACATTCAAAGCCTTGCGGTGTTTGCAGCTCATGTGTTTCTTATGATAATGGTAAGAACAAGAACATTCGAGAGATGGGTCCTGTAAGAAGCTTCGACTTCGAGAATCTGATCTCTCAGAAGGACAGGAGGCATCATCACAAAGTGTTCATATTTGAAGATTGCGATGCTATGTCAACAGCTTGTTGGAATGCGCTTTCGAAAGTCGTGGACCGAGCACCTAGTCGTGTTGTTTTCATTCTTGTCTGCTCGAGTCTTGATGCCTTGCCTCACATTGTTGTTTCGAGATGCCAGAGATTCTTCTTCCCTAAGCTCAAAGACGCGGATATCATCGGTTCTTTGCAACGGATTGCATCAAAGGAAGAGATTGATATCGATAAAGACGCGTTGAAGCTTGTTGCTTCGAGATCAGATGGTTCCTTGAGAGACGCTGAGATGACACTAGAACAGCTGAGTTTGCTCGGAACAAGAATCTCTGTTCCTTTAGTTCAAGAACTGGTAATCTCTAAATATTTTTACCAAAAATCAAACACATTTTTCGATAGTTTTCATTGAATTTTTTATTTATTTGTTTTGTTTTTTGTTTTCTTTCAGGTTGGGTTAATCTCTGATGAGAAGTTAGTTGATCTTCTTGATCTAGCTTTATCCGCGGATACTGTGAACACCGTGAAGAATCTGAGAATGATAATGGAAACTGGTGTAGAACCGTTAGCTTTAATGTCGCAGCTCGCAACCGTCATAACCGATATCCTCGCCGGAAGCTATGACTTTGCTAAAGATCAACATAAAAGAAAGTTTTTCCGGCGACACCCATGTGAGTTTCAAACATTTTGCCATACTAATTGAGAAATAATTATTTGTAATCAGGGCCGGTTGTCAGTTGTAACAGTAATAACTAACTTTTGTGGTGGTTATTGTTGTAGTGTGCAAAGAAGATATGGAGAAGCTGAGACAAGCTTTGAAAACGCTGTCTGAATCAGAGAAACAGTTGAGAGTATCAAACGATAAAATAACTTGGCTCACTGCTGCGTTGCTTCAGCTAGCTCCTGATCAACGATACTTGCTTCCTCCTGGCTCTTCTGCTAATGCTAGCTTTAACCCTAGTCCTAGTCCTTGTAAGGACGCTGCGGGGGAAGTTAGAGGTCGTAGTGGAGAAGGTTTCAGTAGTGTAAACCGACCTTCGGTTGAAGATATTTGGTTGGCGGTTGTAGAGAATGTTCGAGTTAACGGTTTAAGAGAGTTTCTCTACAGAGAAGGGAAGATCTTTTCTATTAGTATCGGTTCAGGTAAGACTAAGAGCATTTTCAAATTGAAAAAGGAATTTATGATTCTATATATACTAACTTTGTAGTGTGTTGCAGCTCCTACGGTGCAGTTAATGTTCAATTCGCCAGTAACGAGAATAACGGCTGAGAATTTTAGAGATCATATTTTGGGAGCCTTTGAGGCGGTTCTTGGAGCTCCGGTCACGTTAGAGATCAGAATCGAGTCAAAGAAAGACCAGAAAAACTTGGGTGGAAGAAGTGAAATCATCGAACTTGAGGATGAATCTGAATCTGCAGTGACTCGGGAGGCGAACAAAAACAAGAACCAGAGCATAGTGAGAGGAAAAGTCTCGTTGGCTCAAGTGATTAAGCAAGGTGAAGGAAGCAGTTGGTCGAAACGCAAAGCTCTGTTGATTGCAGAGAAGCTTGAACATGAGAACCTGTAAGAACATAAACCAAAACTTGCTCCTTGTTGGTTTTGTAACGTTTCTTTGTGTGGATAATGTGCTTTATTTTTTTTACAGGAGGCTTGAATCTAGGTCAAGAATCTTGATATGTTGGAAAGCATTGGGAAGCGTACGTCGCAAGGTAAACAAAACGTTCGGTTTCAACACGAAAGTTTCAGCTTTAGGAAAAGAAAGATTAGATCTTTGTTGGTTAATTTTTAATTGAAACATTTGAAATGTAGCTATGGCGATTGAAGATGAGAACCAGAAGGGTGCGTTTGCATTCGTTGTGGAAGCTTGTCTCGAGTGGGAAATGCTTACCATTGAGATCTTCTATATTATAGATAGGCTGTTTTCAGTTACTAAAAGTATTGAGAAAATAGTTCGTTTTTTGTTTTCTCTCTCTTCTTTTTAATATTTGCAGATTTTTTAAAAGTATTATTTGTAGCATTTTATATATTTTTCTCAAAAATTAGATGGACAATTCTCTCAAATAGCTCCTTTTAATTTTTTGTCACAAAAATAACATTAAAAAAATAAAATGACCAAAATAGCATTTTTTGTTTTGAAAATTTTAATTTTAATTTTTAAAAGTTTGAAACCATATCCCAAAATCCCACCCTTTAACTCTAAACCCTAAATCTAGATTAGTTAACTCTTGGGTATAAATGCATATTTACCCTTTAATAAAACATATTTTGGTCATTTTCTTCTTTGAGATCTATTTTTGTGAAAATAAACTAAAAATGATTATCTAAGGGAATTTCTCAAATTAAATCAGATCCGAGTTAAATTTACTGTTTTCGGGTATAATTAAGTGGCAATAGAAAAGAAATGATGATAGTAAAAATGATAAAGAAAATGAATTATTTAGTTTTACATGGTCGTATGATTTGTGAACTTTGTATACGGATATCCAAATTTAACAACTTTCGTTTTTGTCAAAATAAGCATTCTAAGTTTTGGTTTTAAGTTTTTAACTTGCTAAAATTTGTTATATCCATGTATCGGAACCTTCTCATTTTTTTTTGTAATACTCCATGTATAGTAAAATTTGTTATATCCATATATACTCCATGTCTTAGGTTTTTCTTCAGAAGGTGGCATGAGAATGTACCTTGGATTACCGGAACAAATCGGTGGGTCAAAGATGAAAGTGTTCTCCTTTGTACAAGATCGTTTCAATGGGAGAGTCAACACTTGGTCATCGAGACTCCTTTCTAAAGGAGGAAAAAAAGTCCAAGTCAAATCTGTGGCTCAAGCAGTTCCGACATTTGTGATGTCGTGTTACTTGCTTCCACAAGGCATTACCGACAAACTAAGGAGCACAACTTCAAACTTTTGGTGGAGCTCAAAACAAAACAGCAGAGGTTTGCATTGGATAGCATGGGACGAGATCTGTACCTCCAAGGATTCAGGGGGACTAGGTTTTCGAGATCTCCATGACTTCAATATAGCGCTTCTTGCAAAACAATTGTGAAGATTAATTGATTACCCGAACTCTTTATTGGCACGTGTTTTGAAAGGAAGGTACTACAATCATACCTCTCCTTTGGAAGATCGACGAACATACTCACCATCATATGGATGACGCAGTATCATTGCAGCAAGACCTCTACTCATTTCGGGTTTACGGAAAACGATTGGAACGGGTCGAGATATGAGGGTTTGGAGTGAGGCATGGGTTCCAGACTCAGTGGCTCGACCACCTAGACCTGCTAACCACATTGTTTACAGACTACCCCAACTTCTTGTTCAGTCCTTTATTAGGAATGCTACCAAGGAGTGGGATATCCAGCTTTTACGAGAATTCTTTCACCCATATGATATTCCTTTGATACTTGGGCTAAAACCATCTCTCTCTCTTGCCCCGGATGGATATGTTTGGAATCACACCAAATCAGGAGTGTATTCAGTTAAAACCGGTTACGACCTACTCCGATCAACCAAGCTGAGTCTCACACAAGAAGGCGTTACAGAACCGAGTATCACGAGACTTCAGAGCCATGTGTGGAAGCTAAAGGCCCCGAGCAAGATGAAACATTTCTTGTGGCAGGCTATCTCGGACTGCGTGGCGACGGCAGAGAGGCTCATGTATAGAAACCTGGGAACCGATAGGAGTTGTCCTAAATGTGCTGGCCCAGTGGAGTCGATTAATCATCTTCTTTTTGAATGCCCACCAGCTCTTCTGGTTTGGGCTTTATCAGACTATCCGTCCACTCCGGGTTACTTCCCGAGTACATCCATATATCAAAACATGAACTTCCTTTTTTGGAAGAGAAAAGAGGTGGCTCCTCTGAGACCACAATTTGATACCTTCCCATGGATCTGTTGGTACATTTGGAAGGCGAGGAACGACAAACTCTTCAATGGGAAAGACGTATCCCCCATTGACACCCTCCAACATGCGTCTCTTGAGGCGGAATGTTGGAGGAAGGCTAACGAAAAGGAGGAAGTAAAGGAGGATCATGACGATCCCCCTACTACAGAGATTGAAACAATGCCCCCTTGGATACATCGAATCTCTACTTGTCAAATTGATGCATCATGTATCAATAATGGCAGTGTCAGTGGCTTAGGGTGGAGTCTTAAGGATCAAATGGGCTTAGAATACTTCGGATTACGGGCGTGTAACAGAAGCCTCTCAGCTTTGCATGCTGAGATGGAAGGGTTACTTTAGGCAGCCTCATGTATGAGAGACAAAAGGATCATTTCGGTATGGTTTGAGATGGACTGCTCGGACTTAGTGGATATGACTACAAACCCGATGGACTGGCCAGTTTTTGCGACAGAGATCGAGGTGTTCCAGAGGTTACAGGAAGACTTCGAGGATGTGCGACTGTCTCATATTCCTCGAAGTCGGAATGACCGGGCAGACGGATTAGCAAAAGATGCAAGGACCAGAGATTATATTTTCTCCCATATAGATCAGACCCGGACAGATGGAAATGCTACTCGGAGGATTAGCTCGTCTGTTCTCCACTTGATCTGGCTTAGATGGGTAGACGACGAAAAAAAGAAAAAAGGAAATCAGGAATAACAATGCCCTAAAATTTTAACCACAAACTTTTGTCGTCTTTTGTCATTTGCAAATAACAAATTAGAAAATTACATTTATTTAATTAACATTATAATCTTTTCTATATTTAAGCAAGTTCCTTAATTTACCACTTAATTTTTTCTTTACATCAACCGCTTTTAGATTTAAGAGCTTCTTTAACTGTCCAATCGAGTAAGATATCCAAATTGATTCATTGAACTTCGTAGGCAACCAGTAAATGCGTCCACAATAGCTTTCACCCAGGAGACCCGGGTTCAATTTCCGGAAACGGAGCCTTTTTATTTAATTTTTTTTTTGTCCTCTCTCTCTCTACCCCTATTTGACTCTTTGGTCTTTATACTAAAACAAGTCGCAGCTTTATAGAAAAGGTTGTGAAGGTAAAATAAATCCAGAGCCAATATGCATCTATATTACTCTTCCCCCAAAACAATAGCGTACAGAAACAGAATAAACAATGAACCACAAGACAGTGATCTCAGAAGTAGTAATAAATAAAAAAATCTATTTTACAAAAGAGCTTAAATATCAAGCTCTCTCTGCAATATCATTTACATTCTTAGCTTTCCACCAAAACGTCCTTCCATCTCCAATCTTATTTGCATCAACATCTCTTCTCTCTGACTGAACTTCCTGCTGTTCAATCGATCCCGGATTCTCTGTCAAACACTGCTCCCAGAACACATCGTTAACCCCTGTCTTTGGAGCAGCAACAGCAACGGTAACAGGCTCTGCGTTCATATCAATCTTTGTTGACTTGGCTCGGTTATCTCCATTGCTTAGACTCTCCGCGCAGCTAGTTGACTCGTTCACATCAATATCCATACCCTTGTCGCAAGATTCCGTGACAAGATTCTCCAAGAACGTTAAAGAAGACTCCAACTTCTCCACCTGATCTGCGTGTGACCGGCCCGGAGGAAGAGAAGTCTCTGTCTCTTGCAGCTTTCTTTTCCTTGTCTCGTGGGTTTCTAGGTTTAGAGAAAACCCTGGCTTTTCCAAAACCTGTGAAACGAATGTCACTATCGATCTCTGACGCTGCTCCATGTGCTGTAACCGGTCTTTCAACGCGGTTACTTGCAGCTCAAACCCTTTACGCTCAAGCTCTTGGTTCTGTAAATCCGTGAGAAGGACTTCTTTGTCCCTCTTCAGCCTCTCGATCTGATCCTTCATGCTCTGTCTTTCTGATTCAGACAAAGGACTCTGCGCTTGTAGGTTCTGTAACGAGTGGCTGTGAACCGGTTTTCGCCTGTGGATGTTCTTCATTAGGTAAGGCTGGCCTCTAACGAAATCTTCGTTTGCGAACTCCCATTTCTCCGGATCGACTTTTCTGAAACCCTATAAACACACAAAAGGGTTAGGACAAGCAAAGATATCATCATCAAAGAGATGATAGAAAGACAGGAGCTTTACATATGTGTTGAGCTGGCGGATGAAGCTGGAGAAGTTCTTGTGTTTGAAGAATCTTGGAAGAAGGTCTTTCGAAAACTCGGCGGGGCTCTTGACGATGAAGCTTTTGTTGTGATCGCTCCAAGATATGATCGAGTCAGAGGAGGAATCATCTACCATTTCATATGTTTTGGTGAGGAATGGTGGAAGTGAGGTTGAGACTCCATTGTTTTCATCCATCTTATTAACCAGTTAAAATCCAAACCTGAATCAACTAAACAAAAATGTAAAATCTCAGTTCCTTGATGCCAACAATAAACATTGAAATAAAAACCAAAACTTTTAATTTACAAGTTTCCAAATTCAACAAATGAAACAACAAAACGAAATCTTTAGATGAATTCACATAAACCCTTTTTACTAAAAAAAAAAAAAAACTCATTATTTAAGCCAAAATCAGACACAAGCGAATCAAAACCAAACAAAACCCCTTGTGTTCTCATCTAATCAGAAAGAACCAATCGAAAAATCTTACATCAACTGATTCGATGTTCTTGTCCTCTCGAATTCCTGATCAAACGTACCAGATGACTGGAGAAACTGGGTCGATCCCGATGGGCGCGCAGATCGGAAAAATAAAAAGAATCTCTTTGGTAGAGAGATTGATTGAAGATCAAAAGGGAACCCCCGTGAGACTAAAGGAATCGAATTATCGAAGAGAGAAGAACGTAAAGCAAAAGGGGGTTTGAGGATTGAGAGAGGCTTTGGCTATGGCTTTCGCCTCTTACCAAGGTATGAAATGGCAACACAACAACTCCACGGGTTTGGTGGTCTTTTTTTTTTCTTTTACTTTATTTTGGTGATATCTCCTCCTTTGTACTTATTTTTGGAGATTTTTTTTTTTTAATTTTATAATAACTAGAGTGTCCCTGCACAACCGTTGCTGCTCTATCACAATGTGTGGGATCATTGATGGAGTTGTTGCTCTATCTCAATGTGTGCAAATGAGTACACCCTTGTGTGCGGGTTCATTTGTGTTGTTTTAAGCATTTTACCATTCATATCTTTTTTGTTATTTGAATTTCTTGTGCTTTCAGGTTAGGTGTTTTGATTTTTGTATATTCAAGTCCTCTACAAATTATTGTTCATCTTCCTATCATTACTTATGTGTAGTGCCACCTTATTTGGCTTCGTATAATGGCTTTTTATTTTCCTTTTACTTCGGTCCATTTTATATTGCCATTCATTTGAGCGCATAATTTTCTTTGAGTTTTTTCCCCATTTTTTTCTTGTGTCTCATTTTATTTTATTTTATTTTAGTGTCAATATAATAGGAATCTTTTAAGTACCTACCAGAAATGCGGAAAATAAAGGAATTAGGTTGATGTTTTCTGCTAGTGTAGAATGAAAAACACATGAGATCTGGTTTCCAGCTTATATAAATTACACCAATCGGTTGACGGGACCGCCGGAATCTTTCTACATGGGAATGGTTTTCTGGTGGAATGTAGATATCTTATTTGAAAATAATATCGAAGCATCCTATGATTTTTCTTTGGTGGAGAAAATGAGTAGACTTAGTAAACATTTTGCTGCTCCGAAACATATCTATCCACAGTCTTTGACTTGTTATGACATTATGCCACCCAGGGCCGGCTTAGACAGGAGGGCGGAGAATGCGACCGTCCCAGGTTCCATGGTCCAAAAATTTTTGTTTTAGAATTTATTTGAAATTTTTAGTTTAAAAATAGATATAAATATATTTGTTACTAAATTTTGGTTTATATATTTTCAGAATTTCTTTTTTTAAAAGAAAATTTTCATATTAAATAATAAAATAGATTAAATAATTATATTTTAAAAAATAATTTTTAACTCATTAAAAAGTTTTTCCCACAAGACAATTTTTTTTTCCGAGGGGCCTAAATTCTTTTGAGCCTGCCCTGATGCCACCTATATCGAAAGTACTTCCGGCTCTCTCTTTCTCTTCTCTGTTTTGGGCTTTTCCTATTTTATTTTCCTCATCACGTCATTGTGCATCATAGTGTTAGAAAGAAATTGAAGAGAAAAGATAAGTTGGTTTGATAGTACAGGACTATCAATTGCTCCTAGAATCAGCTTCTCGGATATAACAGCAGCAAACATATTCGAAAGTAAAGAATCTTTCTTACCGATCATCAGGAGCAGCTGTAATGGCTGACTGAAGTATGATTCAGCTGACAGTATGTGTTTGATTTTTGATGCCCGTTTTTTGCTGCATGAACTGTGTTATGTCGTTGAGAACCATCCGTCCAACCTGATTCACCAATGGAATCAAAGGAACCTCCACAGCCACGTTAACATCTAAGCTCCTTTCCTGCGAATCAATTCAAAGATCCATAACTATCACAACTTTTTTCAGTAGACTTCAAGACAGTTTTTGCCTCTCTAAACCAAGAACCTTTAAAACATCATTGTTTTGCAGGCTTCTGTAGCTATTCTCCTAGGAAATAATATATAATAATTTCAAAATAAACTAAAATTTTGCGGGAGAGGTAAGCATCACCTCAGATGCTTGAGCTTTGACATACATAAGAACAAAGAGAAATAAAAATCAACAGAAAATTACAAAACCTTTACTCTCAAACCATACATGTTTGTCTTACTATTAAAAAACAACAACAAAAACTACTAAACCCTATGCTCTTCTGAGATGTGATAAGTGGTTGGTTCAAGTACGTTTGACCAATTTTAGAATAATTTGTACAACGGGATTAATATATAGTAGTATTATATTAAAAAATGTCAGATGCTTGAACTTTGACTAACTAATGACTAATCTCCATCACACAGACCATGGCTAGCTAAAAATGATTAGCAGACGAAAGTCACGAAACTACAAAGTCCAAACTTAGAAATCAGAATGTGGATAACAAAATAAAGCAGAAAACAAAATATGATGGTTTACAATGCTTTGCATAGATCTAGATGCGTCGATGGCCTTTTCCTTTCCACAATTGTCACGACTTACATGTGTCACACCAAATATTCGATCTAACCGAACATGTGGCGTCTGGTCTTTCCAAGCTTGGGCAATCATGGCATGAGTGGAATCCATTGTTTATGGGTAACTAAATTCTTCTCTCTTAGATGTTTTCGCTGGAAGATCAAATCACTGTGGTCCACACGCACAAATCTCCATGACCAAAGCTTCCTTCCAGCAACAACAACAATAGCGTTAACTCCAACTCCCTTGACACTCACTTCTCTTGTAAATATCTCCGATCATCCTTCCTCTCCGTCTCCCTCTCTTCATTTTCTTCTTCCTCAAGGATCATCATCTCCTTCTTCCTTTTCTCTCCACTTATCCAGGCTGAATAGATCTCGATCTGCTTTGAGGCACTCAAGGTTTTATCGAGATCCAAGTGTTTAGCGAAATCTCCCACAACCGTACGATTCCTTAAACGTTATCAAGGACGACGATAGTAACAGCCGTGGTGGAGATAAGGTGGAAGAGAGGATGCAAAGAAGATCGATTCTTCTTCTTTTTTTTCTATTATATAAATATATTTTTTTCCTTGTGGGGTCCACTACGCTGAGGTGGATAGCCTCCGGAGAGAGCAAAAACTCTTCCATTATATATACTAGGGTCGGTCCGTCTTATAGACGGGATGTGAATTATAAAACAATTTCAAAGCTAAAGTATACGTAAAATAAACATTGTTTGATTTATGAAAATTTTGATTAGCTATCTTGATTCATGTAATTTTTCTTTTGATGCATAAATGTTCTAAAAATGCAATACACCAATAATTGACCCATTAAAATTTGATATATATCATTTTAACTAAATTTAATTAATTATGATAATTTATTTTCTTACTTTTGATAAGTTTTTTTTTAACTCACTTTTGATTAGTTATCTTCTTGTTTGTTGACCGAAAGGAAATTAACTACCCTGAAAATAGTGAAGCTGTCTTATAAAGTTAGTCTAATGATATAAGTTGAATACATGTGACATAAGGTGATTCAATAGTTTTAACTAAGAAATGTTATTTTATCATCTATAGAACTCAAATATATCCTCTATTACCAAATGGTGGATACGATCACACTCTTAAAGATCTCGAGTATAATAAGCTACGGTTTATGTATTCCTCTGCTTTTCTTTATCTCTCTTTGCCGTTGATGGAGACGGCTGTTATTTTTTCAGCTACTCTAATTTTTGCAGAAGATGCAAAGTCAGAGTATAACTATCGCAGTGATGATAAGGTCACAGAAGAGTTCAAGTAAAAATGAATGAGAAGACATGAAATAGCATACGCACGACGTCTCTGGATCTGTAAACACATTCATCAGCTTCCCTAAACATACGCTCATCAGCTTCCTTAAACATACGTTCCAATCAGAGAGTAGTTTAGCTCAACACAGAGTTTATTTTTCAGCTAATAGTCAGCAAATTAACACAATTTTTAGCATCTTCTTGTGCTCTCTCTTGATCCGGATTCTGATGATTGCATGCTTCCCCTGCACATCAGGGTGGTTCGCAATGAGGCACAAAGTGCAATTTTCTCAATTAAAAAGAAAAACAGAACTGGCATACATGAACGCTATTAGAAATTAGAAGTTACAGTGCTATGTTGAACCATCTCTCTTGCATTCTTCGCTGCCTGATAGCTTCTAGTTCATGATCAGTGCGTACCATCCCAATTCTCGAGTGGGTTTGAGAATTCACCATGACGGGAAGCTACTCCAGAGTGAAAGGTACGGAAGGAACTGTCAAGTTCTGAATATCTATTGTACCAAAAAGAAACGTTCTGAATATCTATTGTACCAAAAAAAGAAAAGTTCTGAATATCTACGCGGTATCAAACAATCTAAAACATGAAAACAAACAGAATGATAAACGAAGAACACATAACTTTTTTTTTTCAAAGAACACAGATCGAGATACGTAAACAAAGGATACCATCAGCAAGTGAGGCAACAAAAAAGTAACCCGTGAGCTGTGTTTCTTATAAGACCCTAATGTCTATAAACGTACATCAAAATTTACAGTAGGTACCTTTCCATCAATTTGCAAGAAGGATCTCTTTTCTTGACATTGCAAGCTTCCCTAAACCGAAGGAGCCTTGTCACAACCCAATTTATACAACGGCCTATCTTAACTCTGAGAATTGGCGCTGTTGATTACCCATTATCGGATATTGGTGAGAGAGCTTTGGGGTTATGCGATTGAAGGCGAATCAAATAGATGATTGTGAAGACGCTTAAATCCTCTATATATACTCTATGTGCAAACTCGAAGAAGAAGTAACCAAGCATTGAAGATGAAGTAGTGGGTATTCAGGTTTCAATTCCATAAAGACTGGCATTTCTCAGTTGGATCGTTTGGGAAGAGGATGCGGAACGGCAAGGATTGGTTAGGTTAAAAGAAAAATCAAAGTGAATAACACGCTCTTAGAAGAGTCCACGTGTCAAGCTGGAAAGACATGAATTAGTGACATGGCAGCTTACGTGGATAGCCTCATGAGGAAGTAAAACCCTTCTTAATATATAAAGATGATTAATTTTATAATAATAATAATATTTATTTTCTTTTAGCAACTTCTATCGGTTGTTACTGATAGAGGTGCTCTAAAATTGTAACTTGTTAATTTTAACTGTATGTATACTGTATTAACTACATGGATTTTATATTTAGAAATACTTAAAATATTTAACTAATAATGTTTACTTTTAGGAAGGGTTCCTAAATATTTAACAACATTTTTGAATATATATTTAGTAATATATTAACCTATATTTTAATATTCAACTGTATTTGTACTAATTTTGTCTTACAAGGTGTTAACGTTAGGATAAATTTGTGTAGACTATTTTACTACGGAAACGTGGAATAAGCAATAACAAGCATATGAACAATGATTAAAAGTAATGTTTTATTAATTTTTAGAACTAGGACTACACAGTTTGGATTAGGAACCCTAGTTATATCCACTTAACTCTACAGTTGATGTCTTGAATAGTCGATCCTTTGTTTTAGGGATCTCATTTTATAGGTTGTTCACAGTCGGAAGTGAGGTTAAAATCTTTTACATCCTGAATTATGGAAGAATCTCCTTTTATTAGAAGTTTTCCATTTACACGGTGCATGAATTGATCCAAATCTGGAGTTGAGATTTATTCAAGAAGGAATTGAAGATTGGCGTCCTGCTCAAAAGCATGTAACTTACTCAATTATTTATCCCCAACAATTTTCCTTTATCTTTCTAATTCATGGGTGAAGTCGGGAGATAACCTATGCACTTTTGTTGATCAGAATCATTATTTCTCAGCAAGTTTACCATGAGCAGGACGCCGTTTCTTTATGCCTTATCCAATTTGTTCTGGCCTTGACCATGTATGAATCCCGGAAGTAGATATCTAGTCCCAAGTAATCGAAGGTCACCTATTGTTTTTTAGATGAGTTAGGCTCGGGACCGTATGAGATCATATGATCTTATGGGATTGATGATCATAGACTCATAATTCAGTGATTAACAAAATTTGTCTTTTGGCGCAAGGCATTAGTGGCATGTAGCCTTTTAGGCACATAGCCGTGGTAGTCTTATTTGGATGCCGCCTAGTCGTATAAGGTAGGGATTGTTGATGTTCTGAAATAGGTAGTTTATTTCCATATTTTAGTCGATGGATCATGGCCTAAGCCATGAGTTAAGTAGTAGAATGCTACAATGGGCATGGATATTTGTCGGACTGATGATATTCACATAGACTTATCATGTTTGTTGCAGGAAATTTATCCTATTGCTCGAAAGCATGAATTTTTTAATCTGGAGGTCGGAGGAAGGAATTGATAGGGAGGAGACTTCTTGCTGGTGTAATTCGTCCTGGTTGATTATTTGAATATCTTTTTTGGGGTTTACTTTTTCCTTTTGACGAAATATAGTTTTTATGGCCGTCGAAATCCAATCAATTGGAGTAGGAAACTTGACTTATTTTCTAATATTCAAAATTTGCTTCTTTTTTTTCTGTGGACAGCACATCTTAGATGATTTCTTTGTACGCGGTGTATATATATATGCATTAAGCACCTTAGGAAGTTCTTTACAATCAACAACCAGATTTTCAGCTCTGCGGGGTTTTTGGAAGTGCTTGTTATCCATATCTATAACTTTACTCTAGTCACAAGCTTGAAGCAAGATCATGCAATGTGTCTTTGTTGGATACAATTTCTCTTACGAAGGTCATGTTGTTTGTAACCAACAATAGGAAGGGTATATATAAGCAAACATATTATTATTAATGAAAATCTATTTTCCTTTGCTGATAAATTCAAACAATTGGCTCCTCAGTATTCCTCAGCTCTTTTACAAGCTTGGCAGCAAGCTACTCTGTCTTCAGTGACTTCCATTCCAGCTCATTAGTCTCCTCAAGTGATTCTTGTATCAGATGAGCCAAATATTATCCACAATCCTATACATTTTGATGTTCTTACACATAATGAATTAGTTGCTACTGAAGACGCTGAATCAGAAGCAATTGTGGGGTTGTTTGTTTCACCATCCAGATGAGTCATCTAGATGGAGATGAAAGTTTCGTTTTTACAAATCATCTAGATAGATCATCTTGATGAGTTTTCAAAATTTAGGCTTAATTTTAAAAATCAGCTGGCTGATCCAAATTGAACTATCTGAATTGAGATAGTTCTGTCAAAATGGTACAGTGTCTATTATACCTATGATATAATTCACAAATTACATATCAATAAAAACAACGAATGAATCGTGAAGCATAGGGCTTGGTTCCAAGTAAGAAACTTGTACCTCATGTTCTGGATTTGAGTCATCCTTGACTCCTTGTGCAACAGTTCATCCTTCATCGCTCTTGGTACATCAATCACCTCAGCCACTGTCGATGTATTTGCTACAATCGCTACGACTTCTGGAATCGACTTTGTTACCAAGAACGATGGTGATGGCGTCGTCATCTCTGTTTCCTGCCACTTTCTTTCCAACTCCAAATAAAATATAATTTGCTCTGGATCGTCATGGTTTCCATACCGCAGCAACATCGCATCCACTACAAAAAAGTCTACATTGATAGCACATTGTTATAGCACGTTTTACTGAACTGCTATCGTCGATGATTTAAAATTTTTCGTATCATATAATAGCATTAGATAAATGATATAAAAGATTTTTAGTAAGCGGAAACCTAAAATTAGATCTTCCGCGAAATACTTTGTGAAAATTCCATCACTAATCAATTTTCCTCTCTTAACTTTCATTTTTCCCTCTCTCAAAAAGTAACCACTAAGGTGCAAGTGTGAGGATTCACTTTCTTTTAACTACAGCCATTGATTAAAATAAATCTAATGGCCAAGAATGAACAAAGTGAAAAATGTGGTCTTCCTCTATCTCCTACCTTTCCTTTCGTATTCTCTCTCTCTTTTTTTTCTTCTTTTGAACAAAGACTTATCTCTATCTCTTTTCTTATCTCATTTTCTTCTTCATCCTTAAACAAAATTACCCCATAAACGAAATCTGTCACAACCACCACCATCACCATCATCTCTGTCTCCTCGTTCTCTACCTCCGCCAACGAATCTGTCTCAGCCACCATCACCATAACCTCCGCCGCTGCCACCATCATCTTAATCTCCACCTCCTCGTTATCTATCTCCGCTAATGAACTCTGTTTCAACCATCACCACGAAATCTGTCTCAACCACACTTTTTATCTATTCTCTTATCAAAGCTTCTTCTTGTCAAGATGCAGATTCATGAAGAAGATGGAGTTTTCTCCACCATCGATTCAAGATCTGATGTGAGGAATGAGAGATTGGCTGGAAGCGGAGACAGGATGAAGCCACGGTGGAGGCGGTGAAGCCGAAGGAGTAGTAACGGAAGCTGGGCTTAGAGAGGAAGAAGACGACGAAATTCATGGCTAGGTACAGCAGATGACAAACATAGTAGAGAAGAAGAAGTGGTGGTCGTGGTGGAGAGCGACGGAGATTAGTGGTGGTCATTAGCGGCGGGGACATTAGGTTTAGAATTTTTTTTTGGTTTGCATTTTAACTTTGGTTTACTGTAAACCGATTCATATTTGTAAACCATATTTAACTTTATTGAATAAATAAAATTTATTTTTAAATTTTAAATTTGTTATTGTAGAAAAACCTAAGATTATCTATCATAACACAAAATATAAATCGTAATCGATTTATAACAAAAAAGTAGAGATATAGTTACGTTAATAACATCATCTAAATATTGCTATAGTATATGTACATTTCATAGCGTCAAGAAAAAAAAGCTATCAAAGAAGATGTATCTATGATGGCTGCCGAGGACATAGCATAACAGAAAACGCTATGAAAGTCCTACTATAGCATTTTTCGTGTGCTAAGAATTTACATGTTTCTTGTAGTGATCATTGAGGCCTTTCCAATTTTGAAAAGGACACCGCGATACTCGATTGTTGTACCAAGACTCACACTACAAGAAAACATCGGTATTCTGACGGACATTCCGACGGAAAATGAAATCCTCAAAATTTCCCGAGGTATTTCTGAGGATATTCCGAAGAAACCCAAAATTTGATTTCCTTGGAATTTCCTCGGAATATACCGACGGAATTCCGAGGAAATATTAATCCGTTGGAATATTCTTATGGAATACCGAGGAAAAACGTATTCCTCGAAAAAACCCGATGAATTCCGAGGATATATTATAGACGTTAGAGAGCCGTTGGGGGATTTTAAAAATTCCCAGGAAATTCCGACGAACTAGCCGCTTCCGTCGGAATTCCATCGGAATTTTCTCGGTCTGTCGGCAGGATTTCAACTATAAATACAAGCACCCCTCTTCCTCTT
>NC_027756.1:18872412-18882844 GCF_000695525.1 Brassica oleracea var. oleracea | reverse complement strand
GAATATACCGAGGGACTCATTCCTCGAAATATACCGAGGGACTTGTTCCTCGGAATTTTCCGAGGGTTCATTTCCTCGGAAATTCCCGATGAAAATTCCGAGGAACATTTCGTCGGAACCTCCGAGGTAAATTCCGAGAAAGTTCTCCCTCGGTATATTCCGAGGAGCTTTCCGACGAACTGGTGGTCCTCGGAGTTTCCTCGGAAATTTGTTTCCTCGGAATTCCGTCGGAAAATTCCGAGGGATTTCCGAGGAAAAAAAAAATTTCCGAAGAGTTATTTCCGAAGACTTGTTTCGTCGGTATGTCGTCGAAATAATGTTATTCCGACGACATACCGACGATTTTTTTCCTCAGTATGTCGCTGTTTTCTTGTAGTGTCAGCCTCTCCTCTGATGACAGCTTAAGCCAACACCATCTTCTGATCATCCGTGAAATCTTCCGCCGCAAATCGATTCTCCCTCCAATCGATCCATGATCTCAAATCATCATCACCAGAAAGAAAACTGCTTCAACTCTTCTCTGATTCTTCCTCTGAGCTGTTATAACGTAAGATATTGCAGTTTTTTTTTTTGCTTTCTTATCATCTAAACGCAGTTTTTTTTTTTGCTTTCTTATAATTTACACGACCATATCTTAAAAGTTGAACCAAAACTCATAAATTATTGATATGACACGATCACACGAAGATATAAAAATAGACAAGGAAAATTTTATACTAGTTAAACCAAATTTCAAGCAGTTTATTAACAACATACTATTGAAGACATAAAACTGAAGATAGATGAACAACACATTAATATTAGCGACAAAAACAGGATAGCCATCCTCCTCCACCATCTGCTTCCTTCTGAATCTTATCTAATTTCTTCTTAATTTAATCTTCATCAAATCCATCTCCCTTTACAATTAGTATGGCGCTTCCCTCATCAGAATTTACGAAATTAACTCCTAACAAAACAAAGAAACATTTGTAACAATTGTTTGAATTGGTAGGCGTGTTTGCATTTCATGGTAATTAGTAAAATGGTGGAAGCTATGAAAATGGTAATGACTTTGCGTACTCACGTAAACAAACAGTATAGAACTTTTTTTTTTTTTTGCTAACAATTTTTTTTGTATTTTTTACTCATGCGATTTAAACAAAATATTCTTTTCCATATTTTTAACCTAAATTTTTAAGACTCCACAGTGTCATTTACGTGTTGCGTATTGTTGCATTCATCTACAAAAAATGTTTGATGAAACATTTTTAACGATATACTTAAGAAAACCATATGTTAGACGTCCTTAAATAAAAACTCGTATATTTCTTGTGAATGATTTATTTTTCGTAGTATAACCATTCAATTGTGTTGGCGTACCTTTACAACGAGCGATAGATCGTACTGCGTCATGTCTAGTCTTTTCTCCAATATATCCAAGGTTAAATCCAACTTCCTTCTTCTGCAAACAATGAAATTAAATGAAAAGGCTTTAATAATTCATCATATAAGCCCTAGCTTCTTCAAAAGAGAACAAAACAACTAGGACCTTGTCCTCTTAGAATTATAACCAAAATCTTTGTCTCTATAGTATAAACAATAATGCTAATACCGTTTTGTCCTTTTTATTAATTTCGAAATACTTATATTTAAAAAGTCACGTAATTTACCCTGATTTAACTAAGAAGTAAAAAAAAGAGGTAAGAGTAAAAAATCATAACATGTCGTCGACACCAACTCTGCTTTCTCTCTAACGAAGAGGCGGCGATTAGGTTTCGTTATCAACACTATCTTCTCCGGCCGTCTTAGTTCGTCGGAGACCTTGAACTCATCATCACATCTCTCCTTCATCCTCCTTATTTCTTCTCTCCTCTCTAAACACAACAGAGTAGAATCACTTTGTAATCTCCGCCGGCTATAATTGGAGTTGTTCAAGCTCGGGAGAAGCATCTTGTCGCTGATAAAGGACGATTAGCTTCACGTTGTTCTTCTATTCCTCTTACTTCATCTCGGTTCCCAAAATCGTTGAGGTTAGGGTTTCGAAATCCCCTTTATGTTTTTTTGTGTTGATCTTAATTTCTTTATTTGCATGTACTAGGAGAAGATTTAAGTTGTTCTAGGGACGAAGAGATTGAAGTTGTTCGATTTTTATCTCGGTTTCTCTTTCCCTAAAATTGAAGGTAAGGTTTTGAGATCCCCTTTTTGATTTTTTTATTTTGTTGATGTGCATGTCTTAGTAAAAGATTGAATGCAGTACAAATCAAAATGATTCAAGTTTATTGTTTGAAATTTATTTTTTGTTGACATTTTAAGAGAACGATTATGCATTATGTTTGTGAGCGGGTTTGGTTATACTTGACTGTTTTATAGTTTATCAAAGATGAGATGAAGTTATATGTTCCTTATGTACTAGGAAGAGATTGAATTGTTTAAAAACAAATTAATTCATGTTGATGGTTTTCATTGTAGTTTGCGGTTGAGTTGATTGTGAGTTACATGTGCAATATAAAATGTTTACTAGTTTGATTGCAAGATTGAGTTATAGTTTGATTTCATTAAGGCATTACTAACGAGTTGAAGTTATTGCTTTTATGTTTTATAGAAATGGCATACGAGTTTCCAAAACGCATACTTGAAGAAGGATTTGAGACGCAGATTGATAAGAATAACAACACGTGTAGACGTACAATTCTGGAGGAAGTGAAGGGTGTTCTCAAGGATGAGTATGAGGAAGTTTTGAAAGACCCCGTCTTCGGTCCGATTCTGGCAATCATAGACAACAAGCTCATCTACTCAGGGAAGATCATTCATAGCTTCATATGCAATCAACTCAAGGTTTCCAAGCTTCACGAGTTGTGGTTTCTATTTGCAAAAAGGCCTCTTAGGTTTTCTGCGCAAGAATTTTATGCTGTGACCGGATTGAAGTTCAAAGATGAACTGGACATTGACTTCAATGATTGGAAGGATGATAAGGGGTTCTGGAGCAATGTGCTGAGGAAAAGTAGAAAGGTCAACTTATTCATGATACGTACGAAGCTTCTTAACGAATGCAACCAGTGGACGTATGTGGACAGGGTTAGGCTAGTGTATATGTGTATCATACATGGATTCCTCATAGCTAAGGATTCAAGAGAGTTTATCCCTCATGAATACATCCGTTTGGTGATGGATTTTGAGAAGATAAGGATGTATCTGTGGATCTTCATGCGTATGACGAGCTGATTGCATCAATACTCAAAGCAAGGAGAGATTTGCATCTGAAGAACAATTATGTGTTGGATGGATTCTCCTATGCGTTTCAGATATGGGTTATGGAGTCAATCCCAGACATTGGTAGTATGGTGGGTAAAAAGATCAAAAAGAACATGACCAAAGTGAGATGTAGGAATTGGAAAGGAAGTGGGAAAGTTTCCTACGCAGATATCAGCAGCCTAGAGTCTCACTTTAATAAGGTAATAATTTTTTTAAAATTATATTCGGTTCAGTTAACAAACAATTGAACTTTATTGTTTGGGTTTGTTCTTGTCATGGAGAGTTGTTCCCATTTATATCTGCTACTGGAAACAATGATGTGGTTGATAGCAATGATTTCTATAGGGAAGATGAGAAGAAAGATGAACGAATTGGTCGTATTGTTACTCTGCTCAATGCCAAACAAGATTGGACGGAATTCGCATGGGAAGTCGAGGCTTTGCCTCCAACTGTGGAGCTTTCTGATTCAGAAAAGGATGAAGAGAATGTTGAATTCGAAGATGTCACAGATACACATGCAGAGGAACCGACTGTTGTTGTAAGAAGGGGAAAGCGTAAGCTAAATGATCATGGTGCCAAGCCTCGAAAGAAAGAACTGCTTTGTCAACGGGCGGCTGAACATAACAGTGGTATCTCCAGTGGAATGAAGACTTTCATTGAAGGTTTGTTCACCTCTTCTTTCAACTCTTTCAAGGAGGTGGTGCAGAATGACATCCAAGAGCGTTTTGAGAAGGTCCAGAAAGAGATGGTTGAGCTCAAGCAAGCGGTGTCACAGATTCCGGGTCCTTCTGATACAATGGGGAAAGACAGCGCATCTGAGATTCCTTGTCCTTCAGCAACAATGGGGAAGACCAAGACAAATCATCACAGAGTCTGTGTCCTGCAGCAACAAATGAAAAAGGCAAAGGCAAGGTTGATGAGAGTGTGGTTCCTCCTACGGTTCGTCGTAGCCCTCGGCAAGGAAGAAAGGTAACCATAAAATGAAGCTTTGTAATATGTCGGACTGTCTTTTGTTGTAATTTTCTCTTGACTCTTTTGTAATATCATTGTTGTTTGATGGTAATATCGGCTTGTTGGAAATCGCCTTGTAATGTATTTTGGTATGAAGTGAACTTATGACTATGACATGTTTTCTCTGTAATGTATTGTCTCTCGACTCTTTTGTTTTGTCCTTGATCACTGTTTTCGCAAATAATGTTATGTTTGGTTTTATTAACAGGAGATTGAAATTGAAACTGATGATATGATGGATTTTTTGAAGAATTTGTCACAATCATCTACCCATGGGGAGCCTTCATCAAAAAAAGAAGAAATGGGCACCCAAGAGTATTTACAAGACGCCTTGGGGAACCTTTCTCAAGTATCACATGTTAAAGGTTTCGATCCCTCACAAAAAAATGAGTGATGAAGAAGCACCTAAATGGGTTACTCCATTATCATCCTTTAAGCCTGGAGATTGGAGAACACCCACTCTCAAAGATATGGAATTACCTGAGGACCGGGTGAACGACGAAGACTACTCATTAGTGTTTGTCCCTGAGGATTCATGGGCCAAACTGATTCATTAGTGCTCAACTACTAAACAGTAAGTTTATGGTGTGACTTTATGTTCTAAATTGAACAAATTTTTAATTATATGTTGCATCGCAGGCACCTTAAAATTGGACCTTCTATGTACACAACTGAGTTAGCAGAACGTGTTATGGGACCTGCAGTGTGGCTGAACAATCATGTAAGTTATACATTACTTTGCACACCTACTTACTTTTCTTCTTCTTTAGCAGCACGCCAACTCACTCTGTTTGTATCATAATTTTTAGGAAATTGATGCTATGCACTTCTTATTTCGCGAGAGGACTTCTTTGCGATGATGGAATCCATCGAAAGTAGCCTTCATGAGCTGCATATTCACTAATCAAATGAAAAACTCTTACATAGAGTTCAAGAAAGACAGAAAAAAATTCAGGGTAGAAGGATTGCTCCACCAGTACGGAATTGGTGAACTTCCTGCACACAGACGAACAAGACTAGTGTGGGATCTTGATGTTAATCGTATGTATGTGCCTCTTCTTGTGAACGGTAACCACTGGATCTCTATGTGTGTCAACTTTGTTACTCGTTCAATAGAGGTTTTGACTGTGGGGGACTGAAACACAACAAGGACTTGGAGCCATTTGCCCATCTCATCCCTAGAATTGTCAAAGCTGTGCAGTCTTCAGAGAAGAGGAGATTTACCGTCAAGCCCTATGATGTCACTTACGCTCCAATGCCCTTATTCCTAAACAAGACTAGCAGCGATTCTGGAGTATATGCGTTGAAGCACATTGAAGCACATCTTCTAGGCATGGACTTAACGTTGGTGAATGACGACAACATTCGTGAAGCTAGCCAGAAGATTTCTTATGACCTATGGGAAGCTGCTAATGATCCTGAGCTTATTTCGAGAATGGGAATTTTATTCCTCCAAAGGCTACAACTTCTCCTACGGTTGAGATTTTATAATGTTATTTCCACTATGACTTGTTTAGCAAGTAGGTTGTCATTGACTCTTTTAGTTACTCTTATATGACTCGTAACTAGCATTAGTTTGCATCTCTTATTTAGCATTGATTTGAGTCTCTTATTTAGCATTGGATTTCTCTTATTTAGCATTGGATCTATTATTTAGCATTGGATTTCATACACGATAACAAACAAAGGCATACATGATATGAATCAAAATGGTCTTATTTGACTCTCTTATTAAAGGCTATTGTAGGAATTAAAATTTTTTTAAATAAAAAATGGAGATGGGGGGCATCGAACACGTCACCTGGGTGTTTATAACTCCAACATAAACCACTGCACTACTTGAAACAATTGGTTTACAGGTAATTCTGATAAATTGTGACTTTTAATTCTTCTATGTTCCAGTTGACGTTTTTGTGTTTCGATTCAGAGAAAGAAAGAACAACATCCTTTTAAGTGAGTTGACGAGGCTCTGCTTGATGAAATAGAAAGGATGCATGAGCAACAGTCGATAATGGCCGAAGAAATTGAAGATTTGAGAAGTTCCTTGAAAAAGACAGTGGAGGAAGTGGTTATCAAGCATAAGAAGTCAAAAGATGTAGGACTTGGATCCATTCTCACTATTTTATGTCTATGTTCTAAATTTGATTGATCTTGTAATTGTTTTCTGAATCTAGCTACTTTGTCAAAGATCGAATCAATTTGGTATTCAGTTGTGTTGTCAATTTATGGATCAATGGATCAAATCTTAACGTTAAACTAAAAACTTGCATAAAACGAAGCAAATACTGGAAACGTGCACAAAACATAAAACAAAATTGGTCTTGAAAAAACAGAGTTTGACATGAAACAAAGATAATATTAGAAAAAACTCTGAAAAGTAACTTGCATAGACCGAATGGCTTGAATCCTATATTTATCTATCACATGTCGACCGGTTGTGACCTTCAATACCACATCGACTGCATTTACGACGTTTAGAGCTTTGAGTTCCTTGTGACGAACGGATCTTGTCTTCAACTGTCTCGTACCTACGTTTCTTTATCCGACCTGCAGCTCTTCTAGTTTCTAGAGGAAGGTCTTTCGCTTGCTGTACGTGAGATGGGACAATCCATGCATCTTCCGGGACACTAATAGGATTTATGCTTTCCTCATAAATAGAACTCCATGAAGCAGTGGTGTACATGTCGTCAGTGAGAGTGTGTGCTTGTATGCCTACGTTGAAAGCTGCTTTTATGGCGTGTCTGCATGGGATTTTCATCAGATCAAATTTCCCACATGAACATGTGCGTCTGACCAAGTCGACCATACATTCAAAAGTGTCACCTCGAACCAAAAACCTATCATCGCTAACTGGGAAAACCTGAAACTTTTTACCCTTCTCAATCCTTCGATCAATCTTCTTCTCTGCAGCAACGGTCAGTGGCTGTTTATGCTTAGAACTTAAAGTTCTACATTTGAAAAACCATCGAGTCATCATTTCCCTTATGCTGTCCAACAAATGTATAACTGGAAATTCTATTGGCGAACGCAAAGCATAATTTATTGATTCAATAGGATTATTGGTCCTAACATCGTACCTGTAACCCGGAAATTGACAACGAGCCCACTTTTTCACATCAGCTTGTATCAGATAGTTTCCAATTGCAGGACTAATTGAGAAAATAGCGGTGAATTGCTTCTTAAAATCAGCAACTAGGTAAGCTTTAGAAGCCTTTGCAACCAAACCAGCGACACCTTTACCCTTGAAATATGTAACAACATTGTTCAGCAAGTGGTGGATGCAAATTCCATGATGAGAATGCGGATACACTTTTGCAAAAGCTTTAGCAAGTGAAGTATTCCTGTCAGACACAAAAGCTAAACTCTGATCATCAGCAATGACAATATTAAGTTATCTCATAAACCATTCCCCCGAGCGGTCATTCTCTGAGTCGACAACTCCAAATGAAATAGGATATAGGTCCGAGTTTCCATCCAAAGCAGTAGCAACCAGTAATACCGCTTTGTATTTGCTCTTCAAAAAAGTTCCATCCACAACAATAACTTTCCGAAGACCAGCATAAAAACAGCGAATAGACTGACCATTTGAGATGAAGAGGAATCTGAATCTCCCAGTGCTATTAGTTTCATAAAATGTGTGTGATCCTTGATTAGCTTCCTTCATCATGTGCAAGTATTTGGGAATTTTTTCATAACCCTTCTCCGGAATGCCTCTCACAACATTTACTGCATACTCACGTGCCTCCCAAGCTAAAGAGTAGGATATCTCAACTCCATGATCATTACGCATAAACTGGATGATATCATTAGGTTTCCTCCCTTCCTTGACACTTTCGTACTTATGCATAATAAGACTACCAACTGTTTTTGATGAAGCTGTACGAACAGAGTGGTTCCTTGATGATGGAGCACATGAATGATCAGGTACATACTTTTTGATGATAAAATATGAAGAACCTGTTAATCCCTTTGCGCGAACACGCCAGCGGCAATCATCATCCGCGCAGCGAACATACCAAACTCTATTATCCGTGTTGCCAACTTTGTAGTCAAAATTATGTTTCATTGCGCATATTTCCATTGTTGCCTGCAAAGCTGTTTTGCTAGTAAAATGTTGACCCTTCTTCACAACATCAACCAGAGAAAAACAAACATACCCACTTCCTCTCTGTTAGGCGACTCAGCAGGCTCTTCATTCAAGTTAAATCCGACCTTAGATCGAATACACACACATAACCGCGTTGAAGCTTTGGTCTTCACATATGTAAGAAAATTTATGAGTTACCGATCATGGTGATGAAAAAAGGGGGTGAGTCGAGGCCAATCACCAAATTGGAAGGTAAGTAACTCATCTCGATATTGACCAAGTTTACATCGGTTGCAAAGTCCTCACAAACCATAACTCTTAGGTTGTCAAAGGTTTTGCTTGTGTCCAAAGTAAGTAATCTACCTCATTTTTTTCATCAACAAGAAACTTCCATCCTTTTGTTTTGGACGATTTCCAAAAACCAGAATAGGCATAGATGTGCATATTCTCACGTTAGATTGACAAAAGTTTGGAGAAACTATGAAAAAGAAATGAAGCTCTACGATTTTTTGGTCCAAATCGTGGTTGGCAACGAAGAAACTAAAATTTAGGGAAGAAGATTTAAAAAAGGAAATAAAAAAGATTTAATAGATTTAGGGAATATTTTCTAACCGATTTTTCTAAATTTTCGGATTATGTTTAAAATCTAGTAGAAATTACATTCTACGAAAGGTAGAATAAAGATGAGGTGGTAGATATAGAATACCGATATTATAGATAGATGAGAAGTGAGAAGAATGTATATTATTCCACAGAAGATATAAGAACGTTTATTATTTCTTATGATCTACCAAAAATGCATAACATAAAAGAAAATGTTGATTTTGTATTCTGTCATCGTAGATCTTAATGTTCCAGTGTAATGCGCATTCTTCCGTCTGTAGATCAGTGTGTTTCAGTTAGACTGCATATTCTGAATCGTCGTAGATGGTAAATCCTATATACTAACACCTTTAGCCTATTTTTCAATTTACCATTCCAAATATTTTTTGAATCCAAAAATATTTTTCATATATGCACATGTTTGACTACTTCATGTTTTATATTTTTCCTAATTTTTTTTCATTGTAAATTAATTGATATAAATTTTTATAACGTTGAAGGGTAGTGAAAATCCAAAAGTGACAAAATTTTATTTTGTACTAAGGGGGCAATAGCATAGTTTAGTTGTTTTCTTTTCCCAAATTTCTCTTAATTTTATATATCTTTGCTCTCCATGCTTCTTACAAAAAAAATAGCCATTGTTACTGAAAACTTTATAAAGTTGGGAAGTTAAGAGTGATGATATATAATGTGAACTGCTCATCAAACTATACTTATATATTATTATAAGAACATTTTGGATATTTCTAATTACATAGTTGCTGGAGGTGGGTTATACCCTCCAAAATATGGTCTATAATACTGACCAGAAAAGTTAACTGAAGACCCATCATCATAAAAATTAATGAAGATCTAGTCTATTTCTCTTAGTCAAAATATTGGTCAAAGTCTTGGTTAAACTTTGGTCAAGGTCTTGATTAAAACTTTGGTCAAGATCTTGTTCAATAGTACCGAATGATCATTAATGTGGTAATTTACTTTCACTTAATGACCATAAATTTTGTTACTCCCTTTGTTTTCAATATGTAAATAATTTAGTAAAAAGTGTTAATATCAAAAAAGTTATTACATTTGAAAACAATATTTAATATATAAATTTAACGAATAATAAAAAATCATGTATTATTTGATTGGTCACACAATCCCCTAGACTATATTTGCGAAGTGATTTATACACATGTCGTCACAACAATCATTTCCGCTGAAAAAAAAATGACATGACACTTAAAATAGATGACATGGTTTTAGAAAATAGTGACATAACATCAAATTAATTGTGAGATGTAAAATTTAAATTTTTTTGCAGGGATTTTAAATATGGTAATAAAAATAACTCATATATCATCATTAATGTCAATTTTTCATATAAATATTTATTTATGGTAAAATATTAAATATATTAATTATTCATATATCACAATTAAAATAATCATATATATGTATATATGTATCTCACATTAATAAAAATAAACTAAATAAAGTAACACTAATCCAAAA
>NC_027756.1:18863827-18872368 GCF_000695525.1 Brassica oleracea var. oleracea | reverse complement strand
CATCTTCATCATTTAAATTAACAAAAAGATTTTTCAGTTTAACTAAAACAAACAAAGTCTCAAATTTATTAGAATTTATATTTATATGTATATATATATATATGTATATATTTAAAATTAGATGGGAAGATATATATATATTTAAAATAAATAATCATTAAACACTATAATAAATTTAAAACTATTTTTATAAAATCTAATTTTATCTTTATTAAAATTTAAATAAAATCAAATTTAAATACTTATACCAAATAAAAAAAAATAAGATTACAAAAATATGTTTATGATTTTTTATAACTATTGAAGTTAAAATATAAATTAATATTGTTGAAATATAAATTAAAAATTTCATTTGAAATAAAAAATGTTATGTTAAAAATTACTATTTCTGCGCATGGCGCAGGAAAGCTCCTAGTATCAAATTAATATAAAAGTTTGTTTTGATTATGTTTACACTTTTTATTGTGAATTTTTTTTTGGCTAAAACTATTTACATACTGAAACAGAGGGAGTATCTTCACCTAGAAATGAAAATAAAAAAGGGAGAGCCCGCGCTGGAAAAGGGATTCCTTGAGAGAAAATAGGCATGGGCATTTGGAGTCTCAATCGGGTTTCGATTTTGTCCAATCTGATCTTGATTTTTTTGGGTTTATCAAAACTAGCACATTGGATTATATGAAAGTTTGGTTCGGGACAGGTTCGGGTCGGGTCAGGATTAGTAAATCTTCAAAGAACTGGTACAACCGATGTACTTTCGGGTTTGGCTCCCAAACGGTTCTTCGTTTTAAAAGTACATGATTTGTACCTACTTTGTAATCAAAACATAAGTAAAATCGGTTCTTCGGTTTTAAAGTACCTGATTTGTACATATTTTGTAACCAAAACATAAGTAAAATTGATTCAAAAATAAGAAAAGAACATCAAACGTAATCATTTAAAATCAAACGAAAAGTAAACATTGTCATTGATAGAAAGAAAATCAAATAAATGAAAGAATAAAACGAAAACCAAGTTCTCATGAAATGAAAAACATTACTCAATGAAAACAAAACAAAAATCTAAAAATTTCTAGCTTTAACCGCCACCTTCAACCATCAACCTTCATGTAGTAGATAATTATTTCAAATGTTCAATAATGTTTTAGTGTATTTTGGATACATATTAGGAATTGAGATCATGTTTGGAACAAGTTCTTTTTTGGGATTTTGAATGTTTCGAGTTCTATCGGATATCCATTTGGGTCTGGGTTCGGTTTGGATAATATTCATAACCCGAAATACCATAAAACAAGATCCATTCGGTATTTATGTCGGTTTCGGATCATTTCGAGATTTATTTTTATCGTATTGGATTCGGTTTGAGTTTTCGGGTTCAGTTTATTTACCGAACCCTAAAAAATGAGAAAAAGAGAAAAAGAGAAAAAGAGAAAAAAATTCCCATGAGAAAATTATTTTAAATACCATTTCTAAATTCCATCTTGAACGAAATTGTTGAAAAAGGTACAAGAGATCAAATGCAAGATGGGTGTCATAAGCCATCAGCCAAACTGCATAACCTCTCCACCAGTAACAGCCTGAACAAAACCCATTATTATTTTTGTGTCTTCTCAACGGTAAAGTGTATTGAGAAGAAGAAGAAACATGGATTCTCGAAGAGAGCCAACTCATCCACATAAATCCATCTGCAGAAACTCATCCACATGAATTCATCCACAAAAACCCATCTGCAGAAATCCATCCACATGAACTCATCCAACACGACTTTGGAAGCAAAAGAAACCATTTGAATTTTGAATTAAAAGAGCTGTTGGAGACTTGTCACATCAGACTCAATTGTTTAGATTATTTATCTGTAAAATCTTTCTATATGTACTTAGTTGTAGACACAAGAGAAGTTTAAGGGAATAATATTCTCATTCTTTACTCTCTCTCTCTTTACTTTCTGGATTAAACTCCTCTCTCTCTCTTGTTTCACATTTTTATAAAGAGAACCGGTCTCAATCATGTGCAACTTCCGCAAAGTTACTTTTTCATTTTATAACAAATTTACTCTTCTCAAATCTCTATGTTGATAAGCTTTCCAACTGTGAGTGAAGATAGTGTGAACTCTGCTATATATGATTGTAAAGCAGCTTACCATAATGTATTCAAAGTCGTATAATCAAAAGTATTTTTCAGAAATCATTATGTTTTTGCTTTCTTATTGTTGTGAACAAATTAACGCGAATCAACTTTGAAAAAAGCAAAAGAGAGCAAAAACGTATTGAGACAAATACTTGTTTAGGGTTTCTTATTATGTGAATGAATAATCTTAAAAACCTTTAGACCGGTATTTATAGCAGTTTCAAAACCCGATTTCCTTTTCCCTATAGAAATACATACTTATCTAGAAAAAGTAAATTTCCTAAACCGAAAAGACATACCGTACCGCGGGATATGCGGCCCCCGCACCCCCCAGATGTCAACCTTGATAGCGACTACGTCCGACCCAACGAATGTTGGGCTTTTACTGGTGCACAGAGATTTAAGACACATCCAGATGCAACACTTATCATCCGCGGTTTCGCCATTACAAAGAGTTTAGAGGATGCTCATCGCATTATTTGCTTATAACGACTACAATATAATACTACTCTTCTTTTGTTCAATACGTAGCCATAGATGCATCTAGCCGCAAACCAGTACTTTGCTTCTTATTGGAGAGAAGATCCCACATCGGAAATATGAAAGGAACTTGAGTAATATATAAGGGACTTGAGCCAATCCACTAATTGCCAATTGGTTTTAAGTTGGAAGCTCAAGAAACTTAACATGGTATCAGAGCTTAGATCCTAAATACCCTAAACCCCTAATTAATATAACCCTATCCGACCGGGTATAAAAGGTCGTAATTGACTCGCTCGACCGAGTATAACTGTCTTAAAGTTCCAAGATTTCAAGCCGATAAGAGCCATCATCTCGAGGAGGGGTATTAGGGATATTTTATCCCACATTGAGAATTCTAAGGGACATTAAGTAATATATAAAGGTTTAGGGTCAATCCACTAATCACCAATTGATTTTAAGTTGGAAGCCCATAATTAAACCCGAATCGAACATGGTATCTGTTGTCTGGGTTTTATTGAAGCTGGTCGTCATAGTTCTTCAGCAGTGCTATCTTGAGTGTTTGGTAAATCCGACGGTGAGATCTTCTCTGATTGAGCTGAAATTTGGCAGAGGTGTTGTTGACTGGTTTATCTTAGATTTGTACGGTGGGATTAGTCTCTGGTTGCCGGAATCCTTGTGAGCTGAGGTCGTTTGGTTTCTGCTGGTTTTGAAGCTTTGTGTTGCTCTCTTGTTGTTGTTGTTCTTGTGTTGGAGATAGCTCTTTGTAGCTTGAGTGTTATTGCTTATATTATATTCTGCTATCGTCGAAGTATTTTTCTCTCAGATTCTCACAAGTTCAGGGGAAACACGATTGCTACATTCCGCTGCGCCTCGTGTCCGCTTTCCCCAACAAAGTGGTATCAGAGCGGGCCCAATACCCTGACCCATTAATCCGGCCCGGACAGTGGCTTGATTATCCCATTAGCTGATGGCCCATAGAAGGCTCAGTTCCGCCAATATCGCTAGAAAATAGAGCATGATTTCGGAGGGGGTATGATGGATTCTGCGAGATTAATGGTTATACGCACCATTATCTCGAGGGAGGATATTGGAGAGAAGATCACACATCGGAAATATGAAAGGAACTTGAGTAATATATAAGAGACTTGAGCCAATCCACTAATTGCCAATTGGTTTTAAGTTGGAAGCTCAAGAAACTTAACATGGTATCAGAGCCCAGATCCTAAATACCCTAAACCCCTAATTAATATATCCCTATCCGACCGGGTATAAAAGGTCGTAATTGACTCGCTCGACCGAGTATAACTGTCTTAAAGTTCCAAGATTTCAAGCCGATAAGAACCATCATCTCGAGGAGGAGTATTAGGGATATTATATCCCACATTGAGAATTCTAGGGAACATTAAATAATATATAAAGGTTTAGGGTCAATCCACTAATCACCGATTGGTTTTAAGTTGGAAGTCAATAATTAAACCTGAATCTAACACTTCTTCTTTTTTTAGAACTAATCGGGATTTTTTTTTCAATAAAGAACTTGATTCAAATCAATGTCAAACAACATGAATCAAACCATAACACTGCTCCCGGTACTGGAGCCTGTTGCGGGCACCAAAGCAGTAGAAAAAATGACATTCCCGGATAAAGGAATGACATAAGATGAAGACAGGTGCAAGACAGGAAGCCCATTGTCAAACAGTGAACCTTGGAACCACCGGGAGACGATAAGAAAGGGAGCCTCCTTGAGTTTCTTCTCACCAAAGGCTCAAAGGGGACTAAGGAGACAAAAATTTCAGATGAGTGGAATAATGTATAAGAAAAGTAACTTATAACAACTGAAGTTACACTCCTTCCCATCAAAATGACTCAGTGGCAGTAAAACAACGGATGTGAAGGTTACAATCCTTCTAAAGATAGAGAAAGAAATGATAATCTTTTTCGAAACGGTTCGACTCCCAAAAAAAAAGTCCAACCGTAGATTTATATCAAATCTTCAATTAAATCAACAATTAAAGACAAGAAAACAAAAACTCGAACATGGTCTTAAAACTCCTAAATAACAGACGACCTCGAACCCACTGTCCAACTCAGAATCTGCATCCAACCTAGACGTTAACTCGAGACACATCGGTGGGGCTCTATTGTTGGAGGCAGATTTCACTTCGATTCAGACTCAATTTAAGAGCTCGACCCAATGTCACCAAGGCCCAGAAAAAGGTAGCAAGCCCACGAAGATCGTAGGCCCATCCCGAGCTGAGGGAATCTCCCATGTCGAGTTAACACAGTCAAGCTAGAGTTGAGCTTGAGTCAAAGCATTAAAGAAAATCATTAAGACCTCTGATACTTGTTAGTGATAGCGCATCTATTATGATACACCTTTCAAGACGTATAAAAGAAAGAGGAAGAATAAGAAGAAAGGATACTGAAACCTTCCTAAACAAATCGATACTTTCAATATATTCATATTCTCTTGTTCTTAGATACTATATGTATGTTGATAAAAAAAAAGATACTATATGTATTCCATAATTGTATTATATTCACAATTTCAATCAAATACACAATTCTCATACTTAATCATCAATTTATATGCTTTCCTTGATTTCTTCTACTATACGTAATATAGAATTTTGTACCATGTTTTCTGAGTGGATTTTGAGATCCATCAGAAATCATTTGGGCAAAATTCAAAGTTATGAATTTACATCATTTTGAAAAAAAAATATGAGGATTATTATCGAAGATACCCAAATCCATAAATAAAAATGTGGTCTGTTCCAGTAATTAATTTAGAGTGTAACGAACGACAATACAAGTTCGCATGTCCTACCTAACGTTACTATTAGGGAAATTGCACTCTATGTACAAAAAAAACAATATATATAAATACACTAACTAACTAAAATTTTCTCTTTCTCTTCCTATTTTTCTCTACTCTCTTTCTCCCAGAATCTAATTTTTTTTGGTTATTTGACGAATAAGCCTTTGCTATTATATGGATAAGTTATACAAATAATGATGCGTAAAGCTGTGTTGACTGTTGAGGAATGTTTTTTTTTTACTTGGACGTCTATTGGTGTGTTTGTTTAATGGATAAAGTTTCATTTATTTTATTTTATTTCATTTCCTGAGAAAGGGCTTGGATAAGCATACATGAACGAAACAAGTTTGAAAAAGAGCCAGAAAATATTCACTTGTTTACAAATAGAGTATATTTTTGTTTCTATAAAGGGTGATTTTAAAGAAGATGGTGGCTCAGCAAAGACAAAGAAAAGCAGAAAGCTCTCTCAAGCTTTACCTATGAACTCAATGTCAAAGAGAAGAACCGAAGCTGGTGGAATGAGACATGAGCCTGCGAAAACCAGGGTTTCGGTATAATATAACTAATTAATTATTTGATTATCAACAGCTAACATAAGATTTCGTGTAGTAATTAAGAAGGTCTTCAGTTTACTGTTTACCTCCTTTGCAACCTGCGCCTCGATCACCATACGCGAGTTCGGGAGGAATCTTTAATGTCCGTTTCCCTCCTGAAGTAATAAACCAAAATAAAAACTTAGTCAATGATAAAAGCATAACAATGTTTTTGTATATTACAACTAAACTCGATTTTTGGTTGTTCCAGTGATTCAATTAGACATAAACTCGATTTTTGTATATTACAACTAAACTTAGTCAATGATAAAAGCATAACAATGTTTTTGTATATTACAACTTCACGTATGCAATAAAAAAATTTGTGTTCAATCCTTCAAGTATCCCACGTGAACAAATATTGACTTTACCAGTAAGCATAGCAGGAACTCCATCAGAGCCAATGATTCCCTGGTCCCAACCTTTAATCACCTGTAAATATATATATATATATATATATATCCACAATTGATTCAGTTTATGTGTTTCAGAACTTTACACAATATTAAAACTTTAATCCAAACATTATTTCCTTAATTACCTCACCAACACCTATTCGGAAAGTTAGAGGCTTTCCCCGATTATAGCTACTATCAAACACTTTCCCATTCTCCAACTTCCCAATATAATGTGCCTACATGCGATATATTCAATATCCATCTAACATCATAAAGTAATGGCAAAACTAATTTGAGATATAATTTACCTTGATTAGCTGCCCTTTAACAGCTGCAGGACCATATCCAACTACCTTATCGCAGAAGGCAAGACCAGAAGGAGAAACAGAGAATTCACAAGAACTTGTTTCGGCAAATGCTGAAACTTTATCAACAAGACCAATACAGAAACCAAAACCAATAATTACTTCTCTTCTACCAAAAGAAGCTGGTTGAACAAAACTTAACTCATGATCAGAGACTTTTTGCTGGCTTCTCAAGTTAATAGCCTCTGCTTTGGTTAAGCTGCTGCTCACAAAACTTCTGCATTTTCTTTGCTCACTTGGTGGAGAACAAGTCCCAACAGAAAATCCTAAGGAGCTCATTATCTTCTCTATCCAGAAAATGTTCCGAAGGAGATAATAAATGGTTTGCGTAAGAATGGGCATCTTTGGAATATCAGTCATCCTTGCTGGCAAACAAAAGAACCACACAAAAATTGGGTTTATCTTCAGCCCATTTTCAGAGGCCCAATATGAACACAACAGAAGAGTTTTAGATTTCATCTTGATGATTCAAAACGAGACTTGTTGTCCATTCTTGTTTCTTCTTTTGTTTAACCTTCTTACGTTTTAACGTATAAATACTTTGAAATGAAAGAATCAAATGCATAAAAGTTTTTAAAAAGAGGTAAAAACAGTGACTCATAATCATTACATAAACACTTAGAGCACCATTAACCCAAATACTCTAAATGGGTCTCTTAATTTTAATCTAATATTTTTTAATTGTAAAAGTGGAATAAGAGACCGGATTAAGAGACCCGTTAATTTTCGTGGTTCAATGCATGTCTCTTAATTAAGCTTTCTAAAAAAAAATTATTTAACAATTTTTTTTTAATTTTCTTATTAAAATTAAAATTAAAACATAGTAAATGATTACATTTGCAACATAGAATTTTTTTAATAAAACATAAAACATAAAAACATAAAAACAAAGTTTATTTAAATAAACGAGAATAATTTGAAAGAAACATCCGAGCTCAGTTATTGTCTTCATCGTGTCCAAATTTATGCCACACATGTTCAACCAAATCAGCTTTCAGTTATTCATGCATTTGTCTATCACGAATTCTAGTTCAAACACCTATCATATTTGCGATATTTGAAGGAATATTTGTAGAATACGTGAGATCGACATGTGAATTACCGGTTTCATCTTCTTGTTGGAACTCCGAAACATCAAACAGAGTGTATCCATCGCGCTCGTTTTCTACGATCATATTATGGAGTATGATACATGCTCTTATAATCTTCCCAATTTTGGCTTTATCCCAAAAAAGTGCCGGATTTTTAATAATGGCAAAGCGAGCTTGCAAGATTCCGAAAGCACGCTCGACATCTTTTCGGACAGCTTTTTGACGTTGAGCAAATAAAACTTCTTTCAGCTCTTGTGGCATTGTAATAGATTGGATAAAAGTTGCCCATTTTGGGTAAATACCATCGGTGAGATAGTAAGCCATATGATACTCTCTTCCATTGACGGAGTAAGTGACTTGGGGAGCTTGACCGTTTATTACGTCATCGAAAACAGGTGAGCGATCAAGAACATTAATATCATTTAAGGTACCTGGAGGTCCAAAAAATGCATGCCATATCCAGAGATCATATGAAGCAACCGCCTCTAAAACGATTGTTGGTTTACCCGAACCACGAGAATATTGTCCTTTCCAAGCGGTGGGACAATTCTTCCATTCCCAATGCATACAATCGATGCTTCTTATCATCCCGGGAAATCCACGATACTCTCCAATATCAAGTAGACGTTGAAGATCAGCCGGTGTTGGTCTTCTTAGGTACTCATCG
>NC_027756.1:18844323-18863589 GCF_000695525.1 Brassica oleracea var. oleracea | reverse complement strand
TTGATCAAAATGTTGATCAAAATATTGATCAAAATGTTGATCAAAATATTGATCAAAATGTTGATCAAAGACCTCCTCAGATGATTCGTCGAAATTGTTTTGAGAAGAAGAAGTCATATTTTTAAAGAAAGAAAATGAGTTGTTTATTTTAGCGAACTTGAGAAGGGAATATTAAAAATATGATATCAACGCGAGAAGTTGAGAAGAAAATATCACTTGTGATTAGAATTTCACTTGTGATTAGAAAGAGAAGGAACAAAGAAGATGGAATGTGATATCAACGAGAGAACTTGAGATGGAAGAAAGGAGTTGAAAAGGAAGACCGAACTTGTTTTGCAATGAGAGAACTAGAGAAGGAATGTGTGCTCAAAGAGAGAACTTGTGGTGATTTTACGAAGTCTGTGATGTCTCTTTTATACACTTATACAAGGTTTGTTTTTACATGACCCGTGATCAAATACAAATAATATTACAAAATGAAAGAGTAGACAAGGTCTGTCTTTACATGGCCCGTGACATGAGAGTAAAACACACAACAACGAGACAACAACATGTGACAGAAGTACTAACAACCCGTGACACACGAGTACAATGAGTTCTGTTTTTACATGGCCTGTGATTCATCTTAAGAGCCTCTAGTGCTTCCTTTACATGGCCTGTGACACACGGAAAAGACAACAATATCTTACTCCACATACAGAACAAAGAAGCTTACATTAAAAACCGCTAAGAACAACAGAAAAACAACACCTTTCTTGAACCACTTATTAATAGATAAAGAAGCTTACATTAAACATAACTCCATGACATAACAGACCAAGCACAAGAACACAAGAACTCCATGACAATAACCCAAACGACCAAGAACAAGAACCAAGATACTTAAACTAAGTAAGACTCCATGACAATAACTCAAACGACCAAGCAACACAAACTGAAAACATAACAAGATTCTTAAACTAAGGAGAGATCAACTCATCAACGAGTTTCTTCTTCAGAACTTCTTCATAATCTGCAAGCTCTTGTTTTGCAATGAGACTCTCGAGAAGCTTAAACTTCGAGAGCCTTTCTTTGGATGCGATGTCCTGCTGCCTGATGACCCACATTGTCTGATACTCAGACAGATCCTTTCCATCTACCATCTTCTTCTTCCCATGAGCTTTTGCAGCCTTGACACCAGGGGGACGCTTGCTGCCTTGCTCATCTACAGCAGTGTCGGTTTCAAACGCCTGAGAGGTTGCTGAATGAGAACCGTCGTCGACCTTCCTCCTTTTGCTGCTTCCGTCGAGTTTAGGGGTTGAGAGTTCACACCACTTCTGGTCATTACGAAGCTCCTTCCAACAATGCTCGAGGGTGAATTTTTTTTTTATGGTTGTTGAAGAAGATTTCGTGGGCATGCTTGAGCACATCAGTCTCGTTTTGACCAGAAGATTTCGCTCTGTTTGCAGCTTCGAAAGCACCACAGAACTTGCAGACTAGATCGTTGATCTTATGCCACATTTGCTTACATGTTGAGGCCTCTCTTTTGTCACACTCTGCGATCTTAGGACTGGCAGAATAGTACGCAGCTATCCGCTTCCAGAAAGCAACAAAGCGTTGCTCATTCTCTACCACCGGATGCTTGCTCGTGTTTAACCACGCGCTGATGAGGACAGCATCATGAGTAGGCGTCCATGTCCGTCGTTCCTTACGCTCTGCAGCCGCTGGACTATCTTGCTCGAAGTTAGAACCTTCGGTAGCTTGAGTGCCAAATAGAGGAAAAGAAGAAGACTCTAAACCGAACCCACTTTCTTGTTGACTTTGAAGAAGATCAACAAAATTAAAATTTGGATTTGGATAGGAATCCATATCAGAAGAAGAGAATAAAAAAGTAAAGGAAACCGAGTTTGATAGATGAAAGAAGAGGAGGACTGTAATTTTTATAGAAGAAGGAAAGAAAGAACTTTTTATCACCTTCATCACACCCTCAACCAATCGGACAAGACATATAGCTAAATCCATTTATTACTAACACACATTTATCACACTTGAACATCCTTTTCTATCTAACACCATTAAATCCTTTTATTACTAACAACCATATCACAGTAATTCCATTTCACACGAAACAAAATTCACAACAAGTTCAGTTCAAACCATAAACCTACAAACATCTATCTCACACAAGGATAAACTACCTACGTCTACAGCCACAGATTTTATTCAAATGTGCAATCAATTTTACGGATCAGAGAGTTACGTTTTACCTGTATTGTAAACCAAAGTCCTCTTCTTTCACGTCATTTCATGTTTGTTCATCCGTCCATCCTAAGCAAAAAGACAGAGACATTATCAAATTTAATCAGACCACGTTCAACTAATGTTATAGTCACCACAGAGACAAATTAAAAACAATCAAAGACAGACTCAAAATACGTTTGTTAGAACCAAAATCAATCAGAGACAGAGACATAATCAAGATCAACCGGACATAGCTGAATCAAAATCTTTCAGGGACAGAGACAGAATCAAAAACAATCGTACATAACAAAATCAAAATCAATCAGAGACCGGATTAAGAATCAAAATCAATCGAACATAGCTTTACCTCGAAATGAATTCGTCGAGGAGAGCCACCGGCCGTCGAGAGTGGTCGCCGTCGAGAGACTCATCTTCGATGTGAGAGCAATAGAGACGCCGAATACTCGACAGACTCCGGTAGGAGACCCAGAGAAATGCCGAGACGATGATTCGTCGAGACTAGCGAGGACGAAGAGGAGTCCACCAAGAGAGACGCCGAGATGATGATTCGTCGAGAGATGCCGAAACGATGATTCGTCGAGACTAGCGAGGGCGAAGAGGAGTCCACCAAGAGAGACGCCGAGATGATGATTCGTCGAGAAGAGCGAGGGCGAGGAGGAGTCCACCAAGAGAGATCACTACAAGAAAACAACGATATTCTGACGGACATTCCGACGGAAAATTACCAAGAGAGATGCCGATTGATGGGCTTCGCCGAGGGATCATCAATTGATTCCGTCGGTGAAACATCTTTGTCGACTAGAGATCACGAGGGCGAGAGGGAAGTTCGACAGAGAGAGTGCGGAGTCGTCGAGGTAGAGGGAAAGAGAAAAGGGAGAGACGACGAGTCGTCTTGCTAAGGAAAGAGAAAAATGGTTTAAAGGGTGACACGTGTCTCAGTAAATACGTTTCTTCTGTCTCCTAATTAAGCAACGTATGCAGCCTTAATGCTTAATTTTTATTTTTTTTTAATCCTAAATTCACTAAAGACCCATGCTTAACAAACCGCGTTAATGGTGCTCTTATAACATCAAACACAACACAAACGAAATTAGACATCACCTCTTCTTCATGAGTCCAAACTGAGTTAACACTGAAGAACTACCAAAACACTTATACAAGCAAAACAACAGGTTTCTCTCTTTCTCCCTCTCCCACTCTCTACTTAGAGAGTTGCTAGCTGCTGAATATCATAAGGATGAGCATCAGAAGCAGCTTCCCGCCTAAAAGATCTTCTTCCAATAATATTATTGGCAGCTTCACCAGGATGAAACGCGTCCCAAAACACATACTCATTCCTATTCAAACATGGAGCTTGACCAGGAAGACAAGTTATCTGTCCATTGTTCCTCCCAACTCCACAACATCCTGCATTTGTCACTCTAAACCCTGCCAAAAAAAAAAAGTATATAAAAAAAATTATCAAATATTTGAGAAAAATTATCATGAAAGAGTTTTGAAGACTGGGTGCTATACCGTAGCGAGCAGGGTTTGTAACAATGTCTTGGAAGATGCCGTATGCGTTGATGTAAGTGAACTTGGCGTCTGGTGTGTTCTGGTTAAAGTGGTCGACTATAGTTATGAGCTTGCTGTTGAAGAGTCTGTTAGCGGAGTTGATCCTCTCGTCACATGTTGTTCCATCTCTACTGTTCTGAGCTAGCTCGTTTGGGCTGCAACCGATGGCTCCAACTCCTATTAACGCAAACTTCCTGCCTCCATTGTTATACAATATCTGCTCCATCAGAAACAAACATCAAAAACTTCAGTCTCACTCTAATAGTAAAAACTACCAAAACAGAGCAAAAACAGAGAACTAATGAAGAAACAGGGGAAAACTAAAAACCGAGGAGATCTAAAGAAGCAGATGATATAGAGCTTAGGAGTGTACTGACCCGGAGTTGTTCGGTGTAACGAGCAATGAGATCGTCACCAAAGGAGTCAGGCGTGAACTGGTTACCGGTAGAGTAAAAAGTGGGCATGAAGTAGTTGTTGAGGTAATCGTTACTGCCTAATCCAATAGAGTAAATGCATTTGCTGAGGTAACTCGAGGCTTGGTTCTGATCACCGAGTATGTTCACTACTTGCGACACAGTGTTCACGTGATTTGCTACTTGACCTGCAAATGCTATTCTACCTCCCTAAAGAACGAAAACAACAAACTTTTTGAGAAACTCTAGGACAAGATGCTTAGGAAACTAACTATGATATTTAGCCTAATCCTAACCAGAGATCTTAAACGGTTAAACGGAAATTGTTGTAGAGCAGATTGGTTTATATTTTGCTGAACAAATTGAACCAAACCCAAACAAAAGTATAATATAACTAAACCGAACCAAATATGCTAAAACAGTTTTTTTTTTTTTTTTTTTTAACACATCTAAAACAGATCTTTTATAACGGATCTGAAACAGTCCGGTCTGAACGAGTCCAAATGACCGAATGGCTAATCTCTAAGTGAACTAGTTAGTACCAATTGTCTGCCAGTTTCTTCTCGGATTCCGGCAGCAGCAGAAGCATAGTTAACTCCACGGAGGATGTCTTCTCCTCTCGCGGCGGCATACGGTGTAATGTAGTTGTCGAACCCCAAGAGCTCAGCTATTTTTATTTTCAATATTACGAAAAAGGAAACATAGCACTTTAGTTTCTTGTTTCAAGAAAAAAAAAACGAAAAGCAAGTAAAATGTAGTTAGTAAGACTTACTGATAACATCCACTGTAGTTTTGCCGTTGCTAAACCGACCGGTTGGACCGAGAGAGAAATCAATACCGTAAGGAAAGTAATTAGCTCTAGCCAGTGAGTTAAGCTGATTATTGTTGCCATTATCGACCAAAGAGTCGCCAAATATGAAGTAACACGGTGCAATTGGATCACTAGCAACCATGTTAATGGCTATAGATACCAGAATCAACATCATCATAAAACACATTTTCGCCATCTCTCTTTAAGAACCAGATTACGAAAAGGGATATGGTTTGGGAATATGAAGAACGTAAAATGGGTTTATATAATATAGTTTGAAGAATATGGGAGGACGAGAAAATTATAATATAAAGTTTTTAACGGTTGAAGATGAATTAAATGTTCACGCGGCGAGGATGCGTGGATGTGTAAATGTAAAAGTAAATGCATGTGTGTTTATTGGTGTGATTGGTAATTATAGCTGAGCTTTAGAGTAATAAAAAGTAGAAGAAATGTGAGTAAAAGTTGTAGAGTAAGAAAGTGGAAACCAGCGCAACGCTTTTCCTCTACCAAAACTGTAAGGAACAAAATTATGTTTTTTCTTTTAATGTTTTGCTTTGGAAATCGAGATGTTGACTTTTACTCAAAGTACCAAAGCTCGAAAATGTTACAAGCTTGTCTCGAGATGAAACCTGAAGAAACTTATCTTCAGTCAACACTCGGATTATTCTCAAATGATAGAATTGCAAAATGTAAAAAATTATTCTCCTATTCTAATTTTCTTTTAGTATAATTCATGTAACTTTAAACACTAGACAAGGGCACACATGCACATCTAAAAGAAAAACACATCTAAAAACACTTTTTTTTTTTTTTTTTTTTTTAAATTGTAAATATCATTGTTTACAAGATGTGATGAACAAACTGTAAAACCTTTAAAACATACTTCCAAGGCAAAAAAAGGTAAAAAACATGGAAGCAGAAATCAATCGAACTTGAAACCGTTCTGCTTTGGAGCGAACAGGACTTCAAGTATCGATACAAACTTGTAGTAGCCGGATGGAAGGTTGAGCCGAGACGGGCTTGAAAGGAGAGACCCGAGAAACTAGAATGCAAGGAACAAAACACTAGTAGGAAGCAGATTCAACGGCTACCTGCACAACTTGCTTTACTCCGAGAGACAGAAACGATCCCGCTCAAGGACTGTCCTCTAGGTCCGGGCTGGGAAAGAACTAAACTCGAATTCAGCAAAAGACGGGACAACACACACTACGGGTGCTTAATAGCGCTCAACTAACTCTACCGCACTCGCCCTCTAAGTCGGTACAGAGAAAGGGGCAGCATCACCACCTCCCGAGGCTTACTCTTGACTCAACGGAGTGACAGAGATGACCCTATCGCATTCAGTCCGAGGTCCCGAGACCTCTAGCTCAGACGACGCGTACCCGGATAGCCTTTGAAGGTAGCGGCAAAAAGCGACCTTTTCTTCCAGTCCTGCGAAAAGATTTAGGTGTCGGGGGAGGAGAATGCTTCGGTGGTGAGGAGGATGAAGCGGCGGCACAGTCGCTAGAGGCACCGCATCGCAAAACCCTCTCAGCTTCGACGAATCTAACGACGTCCTCTGCGAAGACGACGATCCGAAACAGAATCACTCACCGACAAACCTTCACGCCGGAGATGGATTTGGATATGGCGGGGCCGGCAAAAGCCCTCTCGCAGTGCCAAACGCGCCGGAGAGGCGATCGGATCCAAGAAAAAAAAGTTTCGAAAGTTAGGGCTGAGAGAGAAATTGGGGGCGCGTTGAGCTCAGTTTCTCTGCATCTAAAAACATTTGCTACCTCTATAACCCTAGAAAACTCAAAGAGCCGCCGCAAGCCCCCGACGTCCGGTGTCCTCTCCGGAGTCGGAGGTTCCCTTTCCCTTAACCTTCGTTTTCTTTTGCCATTCCAGTGGTTTTCTTCTCTCTAGTGATATGCTCGATGCTCTGGATTTCGTTGAAGCGTCCTACCTCAAACCTGTCTGCGGCGGAGCTGAGCAGGCTTGGTGACGGCGGTTTCTCTGGTGTTCCGGCAAGCTGAGTAGTAGGAGTCTTCAGATTGGTCGGCTTTTAGGGTTTGTTGGCCTCGACAGTCATTTTCCCTTTAGATCTGTCGAGTTTCAACTGCGAGGAGGAGGCAAGAGGTTCTGGTTGGTCTGTCTCGAGTAAATCTGGAAGTTGGTTTGGAGTGCCGACTGTGTCCTTCAGATCTGCGTCGGAGAGGGGTGTTTTGTTTTGGTGTCGGTGGTGCACGGCGTTTGTGCGTTTCTGACAATTCTTAACAACCCCAAGCGTTCTTTGAAGCTTTAGTTCTTCGAAGGCACAAACAAAGACAACAAGGCTGATGTGTATTAGCTCGACATGCTCTTGTTCTGTGCGCGTCTAAACCTCCCAGTTTTTGTGATGAGTCGTCTTGGCTCTGTCAGTTAGGGAAGGAAGGACGCATCATTTTGGACAAGCTGAATCTCGACATTAGAGTGAAGACGACCTAAGGAGGAACCTGTTCTTCGGTTATCGGAGATAGCGCATGTAGAGGCGTACTCACTCTCCGCTTGGTCAACGGGAGAGATTGGGCCTTAGAGACGCACACGTGATGGAGCAAGTCATCCGCAGTGCCATAAAATTTGTCTGATCAGACAGATTTGCTTCTTCTTCCTGTTTGCAGGTCCGTCTGTATCAAGGTGGAGCCAATCTCTCAAACCCGCTTTTCTAAAAAGGAATGGTGTAGTTCAAAACTCTTGTGGTGGAGACCTCTCTTTCCTCTGCAAGATGCAAAGCTCATGTTTCTTCCTTCGGTATCTTTGTCTGAGGAAATGCATCTCTGATGATGTTGCAGTTGTTTCTGATTAGCACTCCTATCTTACGGTTTCAACGCTATGTTTTAAATTAGGTGTAGGATTAGCTTTGTAATCTTTTTTTTAGTGGTAGAATTAGGTGGTATAAGAGACGGTTCATTTACAAGAGAGTGTCATTACCTAATTTATATATATTTTTTAATTAATTCACTTGCTATATTTATAATCTATCATTTTTAAAAAATTGACCCGTAATTAATTCGTTTGCCATATTTATAACTAATCATATTTATAACCAAAATATTTATAACAAATCCCGCACTATATTTATAACCGACCATATTTATTATATAAGATCTTTATTTAAAAGAAATAAATCTCGCGCTTTGAAAACGCGGATCAAAATCTAGCGTTACTTAGACGTAAAATCTACTGGGACCCAATAAAATTGATCATAGCCAGATTGAGAATTTTCTGATACAGGCAGCAGCTACACCAAAAGGATTAATAATAAGACGAGGGAAAGTGGAAAACAGAAATACAATAAATATTGTACTATACAAATTGATGGACCTTCATCAATAGATTTAGTTACGACAGAGTCCATTATTTAAGCAAACGTGTTCCAAAGAAAAAAAGAAGAAATATTCAGAATAAAAAACTGAATTTTCAAATCTATTCCAGCGCTCACCAACCACATGGTTGTTGTATTTATGAACTCTTGTACAAACACTATAGAGTCAAGATTCCAGCAACGAAAGCCTTAAAACACATATAATTTCAGTCATTTTATCAATAAAATACTCACTATGAATGGAGAGATTTAACCAATCAAATAAAATGTTGGATACCTACAGTGGCTCTAGGATGTCAACAGGCTTGTGTTTTTCAAAGATTGTTCTCGTGATCTTGACTTTTTCAATACTAATAAATAGGCTTAGATTGATGAAATCATTATGATGCAATGGGGAACAAACATCACGTTTCTACTCAACGAATCTCTTAAACTCATACTATAACGATTAACGAACAAACAAACCGAGTTACTTGCCTATGAATCTCTTAAACAGATATATCGAACGAACAAACCGAGTCTCTATATATAGTTCTCTTAACTTAACTAGCGAAACAAGTAATGAACAAAATGGATCCTAGAGGATTTCAGCTAATAATGCCTACGTTCATACATCATGCAGCTTACGTGTATAATCTAACTAATGTTTATAAGAGAGAAGGGCGTACGTGAAAACTCTGTTATTTGTAGCTATAAGCCTATAACTCATCTGAAGAAAGGGTTCTTCAATTTTACAGTAAAAAAGAAAGAAAGAACCGGTTCAAGAAGAAAAGTATTTGAGAACCATCAACCATGTCCTTTGCTATATGAAGCAAACTCTTAGGTCGTTACTGCCCACTTCAAGACAGTCTTGTAATAACTATCCATCGACCACTTCAGCTTGCACCATCTCCCAAAACTCCCTCAGTGCACCTTTACAATCATTACACAAGCAACAAAACAATCAACTTTTGTGATCTTTCAGGCTATATATAGAAACAAGAATGGCACATGATACAACTAATTTCGGCCCATTTTATTATACTGTCATCTTCTTTTCAAGTTATTCCTTCGTATTTATGATTTTCCAATCTTATTAGGAGATTACCAAGCAATTCTCCTATATCGATAGTATTATATCAGTTCCCCCACAAAATTCAACAAAATCCGTAACTGTTCTTTTTATTAATTTCTATAATAATATATGAAATTATGAATCATGAAAAATCCATCTGAATACTCAAATCCTGTGTTTTGAATACATGCCATTATATTAATCAACAGTTTGTGGAGGTTCTTCGTTTCCTTGGAGATCTTGGTAACACTTTGCAGTTGGAGGAGGTAGTAAGACTCAGGAGGTGGTGATGCTGCCCCTTTCTCTGTACCGACTTAGAGGGCGAGTGCGGTAGAGTTAGTTGAGCGCTATTAAGCACCCGTATTGTGTGTTGTCCCGTCTTTTGCTGAATCCGAGTTTAGTTCTTTCCCAGCCCGGACCTAGAGGACAGTCCTTGAGCGGGATCGTTTCTGTCTCTCGGAGTAAAGCAAGTTGTGCAGGCAGCCGTTGAATCCGCTTCCTACTAGTGTTATGTTCCTTGCGTTCTAGTTTCTTGGGTCTCTCCTTTCAAGCCCGTCTCGGCTCAACCTTCCATCCGACTACTACAAGTTTGTATCGATACTTGAAGTCCTGTTCACTCCAAAGCATAAGGGTTTCAAGTTCGATTGATTTCTGCTTCCATGTTTTTTACTTTTTTTTGCCTTGGAAGTATGTTCTAAAGGTTTTACAGTTTGTTCATCACATCTTGTAAACCTCAACAATTCATTTTTGAAATGATATTTACAATTTAGCAAAAAAAAAATAACCAATAACATTTTTGAATTCACCATCTAAATTAATCTCATGATCTAAACCCACAGGGCCTTCATTTCTGGCCCATAGTTCTATTCTTTTTTTTTGATTCACCTTTAAGCTCACTCACCCATAGAATTTCATTATTTCAAATTCGATATCTTTAAAAAAATGAAACAAAATATTATCAAGTTATATTATATTTTTAAAATAAAAAGGTGAAAAAAATAAAAAAATAGTAGTAACAGAAAAAAGAATTAAAAAAATACTTTTAACGTCGTCAGCAAATCACTAAAGCCTAAATCCTAATCCATAAACCCTAAACCCTTGGGTAAACCCTAAACCCTAAATCCTAAACCCTAAACCCTTGACTGTTTTAGTGTTTAGTGTTTTTGATGTAGAGTTTAGGATTTATCCAAGGGTTTAGGGTTTAAGATTTAGGGTTTAAGGATTAAGATTTAAGGTTTAGTGTTTTGTTGGTTAACAAATATTTTTTTTGTAATTATTACAAGTTTTTTATTTTTTATTTTTTACTTTTTTTTTTAAAAAACATAATATAACTTGACAGTATTTTGTTTCCTTTTATAAAAGATATCAAATATGAAATAACACAATCCTATTGGTTGGTGAACCCAAGAGTAAACCATGTTTTTTTGCGAGTTTTGACATTGGAAAATATCATTCCTATTATACTCCTAGGAGTGGGAGTGTCAAAATGAGTTATAACTCATGAGCTGACCTAGCTCAGCTCGATTTTTTCAAGAGCAAGTTTTACTTTTTAGGTTCATTTAATAAATGAATTTAATAAATGAGCTTAAACTATATCATAAGTTATATGAACAATATTTAATGAACATGAGCCAATTCATGAACTTGGTCATTTTTATACTTAATATTATATATATATATATATTGGATATATATAGAAAATGTAAAACCAATTTTTTTTAGATATATATAGAAAATGTAGAAAAAATATTCATATCAATCATCATCTCATATATATCTTTAAACTAAACCGTAAAACAAAATATTCCTAAGAGATAGTTTTTACATTACTCGTAATTATCTTATTCTTTTTACATTTAAATTTTATAAAATTAGATAAGTAATATATAAATTATAATTCTAATATTAAAAAACTAAATAAAACTAACTATAAAATTTATTAAATATTTTATTTTATTATAATTAATTTTTGTATTAGATTACGAATTAGCTCGTTTAACTCATAATCTAGATGATCTAAGTTCGAATTTACTATTGAAACTCATATAATAAATAAATTAAGATAGCTGATTAAAAATACAAAATCGCTATAAGCTGAACTGAGTTGAGCGAGTTATCTCATTTTGACACCCTTACTTGGAAGCTAGTATTATTCATCCTCCTCTCAAACGAGGCGCTTTCCATACTTCTCAAAAATAAATAACGTGGACTTCCAAATTTCAGTTATAAGACGATGAAGGTTCGCAGACAGGGCCGTGCCTGACATATATAAGGTTAGAAGCAACTAAATTTTTTTGGCCCTATAAATTTATTTTATAAAAAATTAATGTAATCATATACAGGATCGGGGCTTCGAACTCAGCACCTTGACAAAATTAGCTACCAAGCTTACCATCAGAACTAACTGAACTTTACTGAAAATGGCCCCTAAATTAATTTTAACCTATCCGGCCCTCAAGCTAATGCTTGATCATCCTTTATTCAGGCCCGGCCCTGTTCGCAGATGATAATGAAAATTTGTTGATGATAATCGTTTAAGATGATATCAGACTTTTAATAAAAAAATTATGAATTAGCATTATTAACTAATATAATATACAGCTATAGATTAAGGCAGAAAACATTACATCCAAAATTGAATATGGTTAGATGCACAAACTGAATATGTATAAAAAGTAAAAACAAAAAGGAAATATTATAGTATCAAAGTCAACCTTATATTCTGTTATCTTGTCAAGTATATATTTCAAAGATTCAGTATGTCAATAATTGGACCAATCTAAAGATTTAAACTTTTGGGAAGTCATAACCTAAATTGGGCCATGCCTATACCATCTACTATTAACAACTTGGCCCAAAACAAACATAGTCGTTTACTCTACCCAGTCTACATGTAACCCCCGTTGTTACGAACCTAACACAAGTGTTGGATAACATTTTGATAAACATATAAAGATTTTGCGTTCTTCTTTGCAGGTGGGTGACATATCGATAATACTAACACAACCACTAATTTGCATTTTATGTTATGATAAATAAAGTATTTCGAATGTTTAGATTTAACAACTACACATATACGTAGACCGTGAATACCATTTTTAGTGTGCAAGTGGAAAGGTCAAACATGATTCTGATTTTTTAAAAGATAGTTTTTAGAAAAGAAAATATAAATTATGGATTAAATTTTAGTTTTTGATTATACATATAAATTTAGTCCTAGGATCTTTTTTAAAAATTGAGCATATAGAGATGAAACTATTACCTTTTAAATTATATCATTACTTTTATAAATATACCATTAATAATTTTTTGAACCGGGTCTATAAATAATTTGAAGCACACTGTAGAGAGTTTTAATATTTACAGTTCATAATTTTCTGGCAATGGTTATTAGAATGATTTTAAAAAGAGAATAATAGTAGTTGCAAACTAGATCAGCCATACAAAGTGGCGGTTCTTATCATAAGGTCATCCAAAAATCTCTAGCTAACCTCTTCAAAAAGGAATCGTATTATTACATATCAAATTATTACTTTCTGGATATATGAAAAGAGTAATGGATGCTTTTAAGATTAAGATATAAAGGTTTCCCTTGCTTGTTATTTTGACAAACCACACCCAACACCCATCAAAGACCGCATACACCGCATATTTATGGGCTAAAACAAGGCAAAAAAATACTACGGTCGGGTGATACGGCGGACTTAGAATACAATAAATATTTCAAGTTTAAAATGTAGCATTGAAGTTTATCCATTTAAGTATTTACTAGACTTTAACCTGTACATCCGTACGGATAACTTTTCATTTTAAAAATACATAATTTTGATATTTCAAAAATATTTTAAATATATAATTTATATTTTAGTGTTCTATATTGTGTACAATTATTGTTAAATAAAATATCATTGAATATGTTCTGATTATTGAATATGTTTTGTTATTATTATAGTTTTCAAACTTAAAATTATAATATATTGGAATACAATGACCAATGTGATGATTAAAATATTAATATAAGTGTGATTTTAACTTATACAAATTTTAGTGAATTGCATCAAAAGATAAATTTATTAAATGTTTTGTTTTTGGCGATTTTGGAAGGTCTTTTATGATAATAATTATCTAAAAATTACAATTAACTGATATTCCTTAAATATAGGTGTATTTTTGTTTTGAAACATATTTAATATATAACAGATAAAAGTATATATAACAGATAAATGAATATTATTTTAAGAAAACAGATTATATCTGATATTCTATATTAAAATAATTAATGTAAATTATAAAATAAGACATGTTAAACACTAATTAAATGGTATCTAATTCTCACATATTGGCTTTGGGCGTAGCTGATAATCTAGTCCTCTAAAAATTAGTTTGGGCTTCGTCATAGGGCACCCATGTCCGTAAAGAGAAGAATCAGTTTAGCGGTTTTAAGAGTGATCATTCAAGGTTTCTAACTATATTTAATTTTTGAAAAGATAAGTTACACCTAATGTTCAGAAAAAGAAAGATAAGTTACTAAAGGACTAATTATTAAAAAATCTTGATTTATTAATACATTTGCAGAGCGAGATATATTATATCTAATTATACACGAATTCCAAGTAAAAAGGAATAAAATGCTCGAACTTGGGGCGTAAGGATTTGGGACCTATAGCTTGACGGTGTAGGCTTCGGCAAGTCCCTTGTAAAATACAAACATCTCTATATAAGCACTAGATATATCAATTATATTTGTCCAATTAAATAGTTTTTTTTTTTTTTGGTAATCCAGGGTTCCCCGCTTCGCAGGTCATTCCCTGGACCCGGTCAGACAGCGGGCCGGCTTCACCCGGGAGGGTATGTCCTGAGCCTGAAGGCCCAGTACCCGCTTCGTGACATGGATGAGCAGTTCGCTTCCGGCTGGCGTCGAACCCGAAAGCATGACAATTGACCCCCAAGGCTCTAACCAGTAGAGCTGACTCATCCCGTCATTATATTTGTCCAATTAAATAGTTTAATTGATATATAATTAAGATGACAAATCAAAGGCTACTCTAGCTTGATTGGAAAGTACTAATTAGTAATTAAGAACTAAAATTAAAAATTGCAATGATTAAAATGAGCGAAAATCCTCCAAGTAGTTTTCTTTTGTAATCTTACATTCCATTTATAAAAATGCATAATGGAGATGGTGAGTGGTGTGGTGGTTTTGCACTAAACATAGGAAGGTGCTCTGCTCCTTTGGCAGAGCTTTGGAGAGTTTACTATGGTCTTATGGTTGGTTGGAAGAAAAATATTAGAAGGCTGGAGTTGGAAGTTGATTCTAAAACGGTGGTGGAATTTCTCACGACAGGGATTGGAGATGTGCATCCGCTGTCGTTCTTGGTACGTTTATGCCATGGCTTCTTGATAAGGGACTAGTTGTTCCGAATCGTTCATGTGTTTAGGGAAGCAAACCGCGTAGCAGATGGTTTGGCTAACCTTGTTTTTTCTCTTCCGTTTGGTTTTCATAGACTTGATGCAGCTCCATTAGATGTTGTTATTTTATTGAAAGAGGATGTTGATGGACCTCTAAGGCCACGACAAACTCGTTTGTAGACTTGAAGACTGTTTTTGAATAAATATTGGGAGTACTTTCTCCCAATTTCATACCAAAAAAAAAAAATGCAAATTATATATATCTTTTAAAAATTACTTCATTTGAACAAACTCTTAAAACAAATTGATGATACAGAATTATAATTCCGTATTACAATAATTTATATACATATATTAAGAATAGAACAAAGATTTACACGATAAAATAGTGCTATAGAGACCAAATATTTTAACCAGTAAAGTTTTTGTCTTTTAATTCGTTTTCCTTCAGAAAAAATTCCTTAAACATCATACTCCCTCCGTTTCGATTTAATTGTTATCGTAGGAAAAAAAATTATTTTAAAGATAAGTGTCGTTTTAGAGTTTCAATGTAAAATTTATTAATAAGATTCTTCACTTTATTTTTTTATTGGTTGAAATATAGTTAGGTGTATACGTAATTGTGTTTTTATTTTGAAAATATACAAAATCATATGTTTTATTAATCTATCTGCATAAACCTAAAACGAACATTAAAATGAAACGGTTGGAGTATTTACTTTCTCTTCAGCTTTTGTTTTTAAATGCTAAGCTATTATTTTCCAACTCCATCTCCTTTAAAACTAAATTCTTAAATTTTGTATCTATTTTCAGCAGATTTCATATAACTTGTTAAATCTTTAAAATTTTGGGTTTAAGTTAAATCTTAAATTTATGATAATTTTTGATACACATGCATATACAAATTATAAAAAAATGTACACATAAGAGTTATATTGAGAGCTAATTGTTACTTTTTTGGGTAAAAAAGCTAATTGTTACTTGATAGTTTGTTTTTTATTTTCTATAAATAAAAAATAAAATTGTAAAACAAAACCATATAAAGTTTTTTTATTTTGCAGAAAACCCTTATGATGACACTTAAAAGAAATCATGTTACATACACTATTCCCAGCTTTGCGAGAGCGTACAAACTCAGTTCAGAATTTATTAGTCATAATAACAAATAATAATAAAAAATCTTATGCTTTGTGCAAAGAAATAGCTGTAAGATTTTGTTTAATCTACTGAAGGGTTGTAGCTCAACCAAGAAATGACAATAAGATATTGTGACTCTTCGAGATGACAAAAACCAGTAGAGAAAAGAGATGTAAAATATTCTAAGGTAAGGACAAATGAGTATGGTCTAATGAAATCTCTGATTCTCCAAGAATAAACGTGCAAACATAAGTTATTTGTTAAAAAAAATAGTTTTTTTAAATATCGTCTACCCAAAGAAAAAAAATCTGTGAACTGCCATAAAATAATAAGACACTGTTCGTTTTTGATATTGGATGATTTATCTAGATACACATGTTCATATGATGTTTCTTTGGATAATATTGATCAGTAATTAAATATTATATCTAGATGCAAAATTCTTAACATCTAGAACTTGAGATGCAAAAAATAGAATTTGAACATAATTTGCATCTCAAAATTAAAAAGACTTAAATACAACTTCTATATAATATAAAGTAATTAGTTTATATTAATTATTAATATTATATATAACTATAATTTTTTCGTCAAAACTAGAAAATTAGATTTTTTCGCCAGGAGAAAAGAAATTGGATTTTCTTGCCAAAAAATAAATTTAAATTTTCCACTAAAACTGCAAAATCATGTTATCCGCCGAAACCACAAAAGCAAATTTTTCCGTCAAAATTACAAAATTGAATTTTTTTTACAAAAACCGCAAAATTATGTTTTCAGTAAAACTGTAAAATTATGTTTTCCCCCAAAACCAAAAACCATATAATTGTTTTTTTCACTAAAATTTGAAAAATTAAAAAATTTCACCAAAACTGCAAAAATCAAAAATTTCAATCAAATCATAAAATCGGTTTTACCGCCAAAACCGCAAATCACATTTTCTATCAAACCGCAAAATTAAGTTTTCTAACAAACCCGCAAAATCATAGTTCCCTGTCAAACCCGTAAAATTATGTTTTCTCACCACTACAAGAAAACATAAGTTTAACGACGGCGGTATTCCTCGTGATTTCGTCGTAAAAGAGGGTTTACGAGAAATTAGCGAGGAAAAACTTTTCGTCGTTACTCGTTCGTCGTAACACATATTTCCTCGCCAATTTGTCATAACTTAGCGAGGAAAACGTTTCGACATAAAGACGAAGTACCATATTTCATCGTAAAGACCACATAAATATTCCACGTAAGAATGTCGCTATATTTCCTCGTAAATACCTCGAAAGTAGTTCCTCGTAAACTACACGTATTTATCTCGAAAGTATTTCCTCGTAAAGTACACGTAAATACCTCAAAAGTATTTCCTCATAAAATACTCGTTTAACCTTCTTCGTCATTTCCTCGTAAACTTTCCACGCAAATAAGTCGTAAATTAGCTACGAATTCACTTCGTTTTATTATTTTACAGAATTTAAAAATATAATTAAAGAAATAATTAAAATTATTTAATTTATTAATAAAATCAAAATTTAAAAAAAAAATCGATACGAAAATATTTTATATATAAATAAGTTTTGAATTTATAAATACAACAACCGAAAAAAAAAACTAAGAGTCGTTCATCGCCTTGTAGAATTCATCACTCCTCTTCTCTATATCCGTCTCGGCATGTGTGTCGGATGATGACTCGCCTGGAATGGGATTTTGTCGTCGCATATTCCTCAACAAGGACTCCCATTCCGGATTTGTGGCCGCTATAGCGTCCAAGAAGCCCTCAACTCCACCCACACGAGTTGTGAACGCAGATCGCGTCGAGTCCAACTCGTTACGCAGCTGAGCGGACTCTCTACGCAGCTGAGTGACTTCATCTTCCCGTGTCTGACCATAAGACGATGTCGCTCTCGGAACATCGTTGACGGAACCAATCCCCAACGTACGTCCATTTTTCTTAGGGACAACCTTAAAAACAAAAAAAATATTGTTAGTAAAAATTTAAAGTTAAATTAAATTAATAATAAAAAAAATTAAATTTTTTAAAAATTTACCTCCTCCTAAATCTTATCCACTTCAAGTGTGGATAAGGTGACGGGTAATCCGTCGGTGGACTGCTAGGTCAGCTGGGTCTGGCGGTCGTCAACCTGAGCAACCAAGTCGTTGAAGATTTGCTCGGACTTGCCATCTAGAAATTGGCCCGCCTTATTCTTGTGGGTCCTCTAGTAAAGTTGCATAAAAGACGGGAGTTGTCCCGTCTCTTTGGCCTAAAAAACATTTAAGAAACTTAAAATATACATATATATATATTAAAAAATTAATTAAATAAAATATTTAATTACCATTTCCAAACGGACACCGGTGCGTGGTTTTTGGCCCGTAGAGTGAAGCATCGGTCCGTGGCCGTGCTCATCTTCCGTGTTACGGGAGGCAGAGCAAGACTGAGCGATTCTAATGGACTCAGGATCCCGCCAATAACGGATGAGTCCATCCCACACATCTGTGGTGAGCTCAGCGGGTTTGCCACGCTCATATCCCTTCACGATCCAGTCACCCTTCCAGTTGGAGATCGTGTCCAACAAGCAAACTTTCGCCTTCGCGTGAAACGCTTTCCTCACCTTCTCATTGACCCCCATGGACCAATGATATTTTTGCTGTAAAAAAAATTAAATTAATAATTAGTTTTTATAAAAAAAAAAAATATAAATCATGGAAAAATTAAAGTATATATAATTAATGAATAGTAACTTACAACGAAAATTTTGAACCACGTTTTCTGACGTAGATCGGCGTCTTTTTCCAGTTCGGATGTGCCATGGAGAAGTAAGCTTTCATCGTGTCGGTTACGTCCGATGCAAGACATCCGTCAACCCCAAACCTGAAAGAAAACAAATTTAAAGTATAAATTATTTATTAATGTTATAAAAGAATTTTAAAAGAATAAAAAAAATTAATGTAACATACCACAAAGTTCCGTCCGGTCGGTCGGGGTCTATGACTGGTAAACCATCTCTGCCTGGCTGACTGAGAATGTCCTCGACAATGTACTGCGAGTAAGGAGCACCCGGAGGCACCATCAAATCGGGATGAATTTCGGCGGGCATCGGAGGAGGCACAGGAGGAGGCATCGTCGGAGGAGCCATCGGAGGAGGCACAGGAGGAACCGATGGTGCACTAGAAGAAGGTGACCGAGAGACTCTCTAAGAAGGCTGAGTCTCGGGGACAGTCTCCGGACCCGAAGAACCGGGAGCTGAAGAAGACGACAGGTTTAAACGACTACCAGACTCACCGAACATCTGTCTGTAATGGGGAGTAAGTC
>NC_027756.1:18843013-18844137 GCF_000695525.1 Brassica oleracea var. oleracea | reverse complement strand
AGAGAGAACGTACCATAGCTACGAAAGAGAGAGGAAGTGGAGAGGAAATGGGAGAGCGAAGCTTGCGTGTTTATATAAGAAATTAGTAATCGTCGTAATTTCCTCGTAACTTTACGAGGAACTAGCGAGTCCCGTGTTTTTCCTTACGAGGAATTAGCGAGGCCCGCGTTTTGTTTCCACGTAATGTCCTCGTTGATTAACGAGGGATTAGCGAGGCCCGTGTTTTCCTATTACGAGGTCTTTACGACGAATTGTTCTTACGTGGAATTAACGAAGAACTCGCGAGGCCCGTGTTGGGTTTCCTCGTAATGTCCTCTTTCACTTACGAGGAATTAGCGAGGCCCACTTTTTTATTTACGAGGAAGGAGCCGAAGCTAATTGGTCGTAAAACCTTTCGAAATTTCCTATAAATACACACCAGTTTGCTTCTCAAATCAAAGATAAACTCACTGATTTGCTTCTCAAATCAGAGATAATTACTCACCAGTTTGCTTCTCAAATTAGAAAGATTTGAAAAAAAAAGAAGGGGAAAAAGATACGGGAACACATGTGGGCGGAGACAAGGCTAGACTTACGTAGGTCTCGTCTTGTTTCTTCTCTCCTATGATTCCGGTATCTTTCTTCTCTTTCTTTTTTTCTCTTCTTTTTTATTGGTCGTTCATTTACTAGGAAATAGCGAGGCCCATGTTTTTATTTACGAGGAAATAGCGAGGCCCGCATTTTCCGGTTACGAGGTCTTTACGACGAATTGTGCTTACGTGGAATTAACGAGTCACGAGTTCTTTTCGTCGTTATTTCCTCGTTAACGTACGAGGAAATTACGTGGATTATGTTTAAATCCCTAAAATCCGAAACCCCAAACCCCATCTTCCTTATCTTCTACTTCATATATTCCAAACCTCAAACCCATCTTCCCTTTAACCTCAATTTATTCTTTCCATTCCAAACCCCAAATTCTAAAACCACAATTCCTCAACTTATAATCTCAATCTCTTATTTCTAATACAAACTCCCATTACCTTACACAAAGTCAAATTATATAAATATTTTTTCATGATTAAATCCATCAAATCACATGCATTAAGTCTGAAAATCAATCTTATTAAAAACAAATACATCAATCG
>NC_027756.1:18841855-18842427 GCF_000695525.1 Brassica oleracea var. oleracea | reverse complement strand
TGATGTGGTGACCTTTACAAGTGGAGATTGAATTACTTCGTGTAACCACTTAGGATAATCTGCATCGTCGTCATAATCAACCTGCAAAAATAAAGAGAACGTTGAAATACAGATCATGTATGAAAAAAGAGTTTGATCGACCTGAAAAAATTAAGGGTTTGAGTTAATACATGATTCTTCAACCACTTAATAAAATGCTGATCTTTCCTTTTGTCTACGTCACTTGTGGATATACCTGGGAATGTTTCTTCGACTTGAGAAACAAATAGGCTGTAAAATCACATTTTATATTAATTAATCTTTGGCAACTATATAATTTATACTTATAGGTGTTTAGAAGTGTCCATATATGTTACCTTTCAAAATAACTCATCAATGGATCCCCGCAATTGAGTAGAATATAGGTGTGTGCACTATGAGCGTCTTCTTCACTCGACCACCAAACCTCTTTTAATTTCCCACCAAGTCACCCAATCTGGCTAAAAATGTCTGGAACACCAGCAACTGCATATGTTGGCGCAACACCACCATCATCATATCTTCTTGGAGCTCTTCTCCGGGTACGTACTTTT
>NC_027756.1:18840254-18841813 GCF_000695525.1 Brassica oleracea var. oleracea | reverse complement strand
TTCAGCAATTATAGAACCTTCAACTTTTGCGAGGTTCTTTGCTTTTCTCTTCAAATATTTCATGGCTCGCTCATACTGATACATCCATCCGTAATATACAGGTCCTCGAAGCAATGCCTCATAGGGGAGGTGGACAGCTGGCTGCTCCATGACGTAAAAAAATCCCGGAGGAAATATCTTCTCCAAGTTGCACAATAAGATGGAAATGTTTTGCTGAAACTGTTCCACGACTTCTTCTTTAAGAGTGCGTGTGCTCATATCCCTGAAAAATGCTCCAATGCCTTGTATATTCCAAAAACAATTAAACACATTATATTAGTCATATATTATTGCAAACTAAACCATTATAAAATTACTGTGTTATAATATACTACCTGCAAGTGCTTCATGTACGTTTGTTGGAAGTAGCTCCGCAAATGCAAAGGGAAGTAGTCGTTGCATAAAGACATGACAATCATGACTCTTCATCCCGGAGAACTTTTGACCCTTTTCAACACATCTAGAGAGATTTAAAACATACCCATCGGGGAACTTCACTTCTGATGCCACCCAGTTGAACAACACCGACTTTTTTTCTGATACAATCTTTTCAATCTGTTTGTAATTGGTAGGTACCACATCCTTTGGTACGGTACCCTATTACGTCCCCGTCGTTGTGGCTTGAATCGTGGCTTCTTGCAGAATCGACATTCATCTAACTTCTCATCATCTCCCCAGTAGATCATGCAGTTGTCGATGCAAACATCTATTATCTCCGAAGGCAACCCAAGACTATAAACCAGTTTCTGAATCTCATAATAAGAATCACCAGTCACATTGTCTTCCGACAAATACTCTTTAAACAAGTTTGTCCATTCATTCATGCAACTTTCAGGTAGATTGTGATCAGTTTTAATATTCATCATTCTAGCAGCCAATGACAATTTAGAGAGACCTTCTCTACAACCACTGTAAAGTGGTTGATTTGCCGCATCTAACATTTCATAAAACTTTTTTGAATCTATGTTAGGTTCTTCATCTTCATCATCATGAGCTACGAATGCATCAGTTACCATATCATGAACCCTATCATACCCGGATATCTGCTAATTACCACACGTCAAGCAATCAGAACACGAGAATAACAACGATAAGAATAAGAAATCGAAAAAGAGAGCAAAGTTGATCTTATTCCAAATCTGCGTATGAGCGTTTACAACAAGGTTCAAGCCTGGGCTCGAGAGCTGTCGGCGAGTTTCCTAGTTCTAGCAACCCTAAGACGGCTAAACCTAATTGAGTCGCAGCACGAAATAACAAAAACAGAAAATTGCCTAAATTGCTATAAGTGCTAAGTTTGCTCGGGAAAAAACCCCCCCCCCATGCTCCTCGCCTAGGACTCTTTATATACTAGCTCCAAGGTCGGTTTACGCTTTTACTCTTCTGCCCTTAAGCCGTCATAGCATAAAAATGGAGATATTCTATTTTCCCGGTCTTCCAATTATCTTCAAAACTTCCGTATTTATCCGCAGAAATTTGACATTTATCCTTCCTTGTGGACCAAGCGTAAACCGTGCTGCGGT
>NC_027756.1:18839917-18840154 GCF_000695525.1 Brassica oleracea var. oleracea | reverse complement strand
CTCGGCCGCTACGTAGCGACCGAGCTTTGGCTCGAGCTCGGTCGCTAGCGACCGAGCTGGACGAGCGCTTGGTCGATACATAGTGACCGAGCTTTGACTCGAGCTTGGTCGCTTCGTAGCGACCGAGCTTTGGCTCAGACTTGGTTGCTACGCAGCGACCGGACAGCGTGTATGCGTGGTAATTACGCAACGGTCGAGCTTGGTTAGTTTGGTTTGAATCTTCAAGGATACTTCTTC
>NC_027756.1:18839555-18839830 GCF_000695525.1 Brassica oleracea var. oleracea | reverse complement strand
TGGTAATTCCGTCGTAACCGTTTTTGACCCCAACAGTTAGCCCCCCAACCCATTAGGATCATAGGTTCCCGATGATATTCTAGCATCGTAGGATCCTAGCGTGCGGTTAGGCATGTTCGGCAAGTTAGGCGTGATGGATGGAATTAATATCCGAAAGTCCGAGCTTGAACAGTAAATCCTCATGCTTACAAGAAGGTAGGTAACTTGTTTCATAATTTTTTCACTTTCTTGTCTTTCTCTAAGATCTTTCTTAAGAAACAAATTTCTTTCTTTCG
>NC_027756.1:18837006-18837251 GCF_000695525.1 Brassica oleracea var. oleracea | reverse complement strand
CTATCTTCGTGCGCTTGCCGTTTACAGCTGCAGAAGTCGTGATTTGCCTTATCTTGTGCTCTGCGAGGAAGCATAGCCGCGACTGTTTTTGGCACCCCAGATGGCCGCGACTCCGCTTGGGGTTGGGAATTTGATGCCCAGGTGGAAGGTTGGCGGAACTGCCTGCATGGCGTTGAGCCATGGGGTTCCCATGATCACGTTGTAGATAGCGGGATGATCGACCACCGCGAACTCGACGATTTTTG
>NC_027756.1:18836395-18836791 GCF_000695525.1 Brassica oleracea var. oleracea | reverse complement strand
GAAGGTGATCGAGCAATTTTGGCCATCTCGGGGATGAGACCATGTAGACAAATTTGCGCTCGACTCCGCCTTCCGTTGGTAAGCCTTTGTGGCCGACAAAGTGTCGCCGCAGTATTGTGATCCTCCGATGATCATATTGACTCTGCGGCGATTGTTATTGTTCCCTTTGTCGTCTGGCCTCCTGCCGCGTTTATCCCCAGGCTAGTTTTGTTGAGGGAATTTTTCAGCGGACGGATTTCTGTCCGTCTTTGGAGGGCGATCAGAATCGAGGATCAGATCCTTGACGCTAGTTACTTCCGAGAGCTCTCCAGCGAGTAGCTTCGCGGCCAGTCTTGCTCCCAAGACTTTGCAGTTGGTTGTGGAATGTCCTCGGGATTGGTGGAACTCGCAGAAGGT
>NC_027756.1:18836206-18836329 GCF_000695525.1 Brassica oleracea var. oleracea | reverse complement strand
GCGCCCCCTGGAGATCTTCCCCCTCGTGATGGACGTACTTGCCGTTAAGAGAGTTCTTCTTTTTTCCATTTAGGTCCACGTCTTTCGAGGATGGTCTTACCGCCTTATGTTTTTGCGATAAGA
>NC_027756.1:18835874-18836074 GCF_000695525.1 Brassica oleracea var. oleracea | reverse complement strand
ACATCGGAAGTTTCTCTGTCTATGAATACAGAGTATTGCTTGAGAAATTCCGATGCGAGCTGTCGGAAACTCCCGATGGTGTTACGACGAAGGCGTACGAACCATTCAAGTGCTGCTCCTTCCAGGTTTTCAATGAGCAGGCGGCAGTAGCCGGCATCCTTTTCGCCTTCCTTCAGTCTAGCTCTTCCCATCGCGATGTG
>NC_027756.1:18834320-18834724 GCF_000695525.1 Brassica oleracea var. oleracea | reverse complement strand
GAACTTTCCGCGGTTTCTAATCCGCGAAGTTTGATCGATGAATTTGAATAGCGGAAAACATGGACTGAGCTTGCTACGGTCTTCGGGAGATAGCATTCGAAGGTTTGACGAGAATGCATGGATTGATGTCGTATCGATGTTCGGAAGGGTTCAATCGCTACACAGCGACTGAACTTCGGCTCGAGCCCGATTGCTACGTAGCGACCGAGCTTTGGCTCGAGCTCGGTCGCTACGTAGCGACCGAGCTTCGGCTTGAGCTCGGTCGCTACGTAGGGACCGAGCGGGACGAGCGCTCGGACGCTATGTAGCGACCGAACTGGACGAGTGCTCGGTCGCTACGTAGCGACTGAGCTTTGTCTCGAGCTCGGTCGCTTCGTAGCGACCGAGCTTTGGCTCGGACTTGT
>NC_027756.1:18834005-18834092 GCF_000695525.1 Brassica oleracea var. oleracea | reverse complement strand
AATGCATCAGCTACCATATCATGAACCCTATCATAATCTACCATCTGCTCTTCCTGATGGTAACTATGTTCATTATGTAAATGATGA
>NC_027756.1:18822667-18833900 GCF_000695525.1 Brassica oleracea var. oleracea | reverse complement strand
TCTATTTATTAAATGCTTCCAAACATTTTCATGATTTGCCAATTTCGAATTGTTGCATTTCCGACAAGGACAGAACATCTTACCACTTTATTGGGCGAGCGGTGTGGAATCTGCTTGATGCATATATGTCTCCATCCCCGCAAGGTATTCTTTTGTCACTTTCCCGTTAGCATCTCTATGCATACATCCACCTCCGCAACTCAAAAATATTCCCGGAGCCCGACATTTTTTTTTCTTTCACGTTTTTTTTTCTTGTTGGTGTGTTTAAAAGGATGTTCAAATGTCCATATTTATAGGAAATTTTCGAATCTGGTAGTTGTAATTTTCCTACGAATTTACGACGAAATTTAGTTAGGTTCCCGAAAAAAAACGTGTTACAACTACAAGGTTGGTGGATTCAAAATTTCCTCGCTAAGTAGACGTAAAATATTTCCTCGTAAAGTACACAGTACATTTACGTCGAGTTTACGAGGAAATCGTAATTCCTCGTAAAAGCCACGTGATATTACATCGACTTTACGACGAAATCATTTCGTCGTTATTTTACGAGGAAATAACGCTGATTTTATATTTCCTCGTAAGTTCCTCGTAAAATCGACGTAAATTTACGAGGATTACTTTTCCTCGTTAAATTTCCTCGGTAAACTTGTGTTTTCTGGTAGTGCACATATATAAAAAATTATGTTTTCCCGTTAAAATCTCCAAAATCACTTTTTTGCCAAACCAAAAAATCATGTTTTACGGCTAAAATCAAGTTTTCTGCAAAACTTACAAAATCACGTTCCCACCAAAACTAGAAAAATAATTTTTTTGGGTGAAAATCGTAAATTTTGATTTCCCATCAAATTGAAGCCATAAAATTGATTTCTTGCCAAAACCTCAAAATTTATTTTTCAACAATTATAAATATAACAATTATGTTTTTTCAGAAATATAGTAGACATATTTATTCAAATACGATAGTTAATTAATTATTAATTTATGAATCATGTCTTTTATAGTTTTTAACTAGCTGTGTTTAAATTAAACAACCGAAAATTTTGAAATCTAGATGTTGTATTTAGATGCAAATACATATTATAAAAACAAACACATTTATAAATAACATCAGATGTTTTATTCCAATACTGAATATCAATATTGCAATCAAATACCAAAATAAACATGACCTGAGCATATTCTGTAAATATGAAAATTGTTTCTACTAACATATATAGTTTCTACTAACACATATATATATATATATATATATATATATATATATATATATATATTTCAAAGATTCAATCATAGCACCAAATATACTTCAACTACACTTTTTATTATTTGGTTATGATTCATTAGGTAGATCCCTAGCCAAAACCAAAACTAGATAATGCTCGCGGAGTTGTTAAAATAAAACCCATGTATTTTTTACCATGTAAAATACTCTCTTTAGTTTTGAATAAACGTAGTTTTAAATTTATGCATTATATACTCTCTTTAGTTTTGAATAAACGTAGTTTTAAATTTATGCTTATATATTAAAAATATTTAGTTTATATATTTTCTTACAAAAATCATTAGCGATCTTCTGAATTACAGTTCAACCAACAATAAAAAAAAAAATTCTAAGATAATTTTTTTTAGTTTATTTTCACAAAAATAGTTTTCAACGAGAAAATGACCAAAAGAAGTTTATTAAAATGTAAAAAATACATTTATACCCTAGGGTTAACTAATCTAGATTTAGAGTTTAAATTTAAACAGTAGGGTTTTGAGGATAAGATTTCCAATTTTAAAAAATAAAAAATAAATATTAAAAATTTCAAAAAAAAACTATTTTAGTCATTTTCCTGTTTGATGGTTATTTTTGTGACAAAAACTTAAAAATGCTATATGAGAGAATTGCCCAATTAAATATAAACCATAAAATACAAAAATTATATGATATAAAAATAAATAAATTTCATGCTGAATATTGAAAATTTGTAACAAAATATCTTTAATACGTTATCTATTACTAAAAAAGGAGTTAGTATATATACTAAGGTTAAACCCCATAAATGTTACCTAAACAGTGTAACTTGTAAACAGTGTAACTTGTTCGATAACCAATATAAACCATACATTCTTGATTTCAATGAATTTTGACAGCATTTAGCTACCGTTAAACTTGAAACTGTAATAATAATTAAACTTGAAAATGTAATAATAATTGAACTTGAAAAATACCAATATAAATATAAACATAAACAGATGACTTAGGGTTATACCAATTTAAATTCTGGATGTTCTCTGTAAGTAGTGTAAGGTTAAGCTGTCGTCTCACCTCCCAAAACGAAAGAAGATAATATATAAATCATATTATCTAAATATTAAGTGAAAAGAAAAATTGAAAGTTTCGCTGGTAGAAAAGTTCAGAATTCTCTGACGAGAGTTGGCATAGCAAACAAAAAACGGCCAGAAGAGTTTTTCCCAAGAAAACAGAAGGCATGGTGAGACTGAATCTCCCCAATCAAACTCTTAGCTACTTTTATCGTAGCCAAATTACATACGTGGATCCCTCATTTGTTATTTATTTCCCTACTTTTCTTCGTCATTTCTTGGAATTATAAATATTTATATGAAGTGATGAGTGTAAATAATGCCTATTAGCCAAAAAAAAGTATATTATGATAGACTTGTTTTGCTAAATCATCAGGCAAATAGTTTAAAATAAGAAAACTATATATCTTTAAGATATTGTAACTTATTCACCAAACAATTCATGAAAATATTGTTTCGAATAACTGTTAGAGTAAATTTATATCAAATAATTTTACAACTAAAAGTTTATAAAAAATATATATTATATTGTAAAATTTTGTGAGAAAATATATTACGTTTTGAATGCACAGATCAATATCTAGTTGTTATTTGAACTCTAAAGTTTTAGTTTTCTTTGTCGTAAATTATATATTTTGTGTTAAAAAATGTTCACCTCTGTTAACTATTTAAAATATAAAAATATACTTTGAAAATTCACTATCATCAATTGACAAAACAAAGAATAGATTAATTACTAATAGGGACGTGTCCACGCTTCGCGCGTGATAATTTTTTATTGTTGTTAAATATGATTTTTTGTGGTCAATCTTTATTTGTGAAGAGCATTACTTGGTGTTTTAGTAGGTAATATGCTAATATATTATGTGTTTGTTTTTTCAATAATGTGTTGTTGTGTGTAAATAATACTTGTTAGCGGTGGTTGACTTCCATTATCGCTTACTTATGTTGTTTATTTCTCTCTTGCGTCCCTTGGTGTAAATGCGCAGAGTTAGTCTTTTGGAACTTTGATCTTTTCTATTCAGAGCTTTGTGGTTCTTCGCGGGCATGTGCGCCTTGTATGTACTTGTTTAGTTTGTGAGGTGCTTCTTACTTCTTAGCTGGTGGTTGTGCTTCAGGTGTTTTAGGCACCCCGTCTTCTTGTTTCGTGGTGAGTTTGTTCTTCCGATGATTATTCTTTCTCTGACCCATTTTTGGCTTCTTGCGTTGGTGTTTGATTGCGCTTCTTTGTGTTCGGGAGATTGTTTTGTCTCATATTTTATCTTTTTATCTTTTTTTTGTCATCTCCTTGTTCTAGCCAAAATATCTACGGTTAGTCTTGTTTGTTGATCTCTTTTCAGCTCTAAACCTTTATTGAGTTAGTGTTACTAGGATTTTTTTTTCTTAGTGATTATGGAAGTTTTAAGTTTAGATCATGTAAAAAAATACATAGGGCACGTGTCCTCAAACACCCTGCCACTTGTCTAAAAGGAGAAAAAAATTAACTTTATATATATATATAGATTATCAAACTTCCTACAATAATGTTTAGTGCGAAAATGATTAGATGGTACACAGTTAGAAAGTATTTGGGCAAACTGAAATAGTTTAAAAGAGAAAGCACCTAAAATGTAAAAGAAAAAAATACATGGAGAACACGGATCATCAAACTCTCTGCCACTTGTCGTAAGAAAAGAAAAAAACTAATTTTATATATATAAATAGATGTAGTTTTACATTAACGTAGTTAAATTCACATTGTTATGTTTTAAGAAAAGTTTTTGATCTTATTTTCATTTAAGATATGTGATGAACAAAATTTTCAAATCCATTAATTATTTTGATTACTATATTAGAACCAACTAATTCTAACAAGTAAAAAAGCGAGTTTCCTAACCATTTGAAACATTTTTAGTGGCCAACAGGCCCAACATGGAGTTTCAATGAGTAAGACTTATCCTTGACTTCGACAGATATGGTGAATTTTCAACCATTAGATTACCACGGTTAGTTAAAATTGTTATCTTCTAACTTTTTCTTTACATGATTTTCTTAGAGTTTTGAAACTTGCTGCTCTTTGTCTTGTATAAATAGGCTATCAACCCCCTATAAACCATTAGGTCTACAACATTCCACCAAAAAAAAGCTCAAGGCCATGAAGCTAACTTCTCTCGTCCCTCTCCTTTTTCTTGTCCCCCTCTTAACTTCTTGCTCTGAACAAAAACAGGTTCTTATTAATTTTCTATTATAAACGTTAAATTAATCATTCTACAATCCAAACTTTAATTTGCAGTGATTCTGGATTCCAAATATCCATGCTAACATATTGGGTTCAAATTTCAAGTATTTTTCTTGATCAATTCCTCTCACATTTCTATTAAATATTTTGATAGTTTTTGGGGTTTACTTGTAGGTGTATATTGTCTATTTTGGAGAACATAAAGGTGATAAAGCTTTACACGAAATTGAAGAACACCATCATTCTTATCTTCAATCGGTTAAAGAATCCGAAGAAGAAGCCAAATCATCGCTATTGTATAGCTACAAACATAGCATCAATGGCTTTGCAGCTGAGCTAACTCCTGATGAAGCCTCTAAACTAGAAAGTAAGAAGAAAACAAATACTATTTTGCTATGATTGGAAAATGGTATTCATTCAAACTCAAATTTGTTGACTTTTATGTATTTTTTTATATCAGAAATGGAAGAGGTTATTTCCGTAATCGAGAGCCACCCAAGAAAATATGAAACGCATACTACACGGTCATGGGAGTTTGTAGGACTGAAGGAGGAGGAAACCGATGGAGATGAGGTTCAACGCCCCAAAAACGATGTGGACGATCGGTTTCGCGTTGGAAGAAAGTTCTTGAAGCAGGCAAAACATGGAAATGGAATCATCGTCGGTGTCCTCGACAGTGGTAAGTTAAGCTGTCTCTACTGAATATTTAGAATATTATTGTTTTCTGTTAGTTACAAAATATGAAAATAGGTTTCTTTTTAAGCTGTCAGTATTTTATTTTAGCAAAGAAAAGCGAGACCATTTCCGTTAATATATTCTTTACTTGTTATTTCTGATAAGATAGTATCATAATCAATTGTCATTTGCAAAACAAACTAAAAAGCATAATTATTGACCTAATTAAATTAACACGTTATGGTTTATAGATATTTTCAGTTTTCCCGTTAACGATTTTAGGATAAAATGAATGGTAAAGAATCAATCTTAAAATTCATGTGAACCTTTGTTTGTGTTATATCCTTGCTTTGTATTTTTGCTTTTGTCTCCTGTTTCTTCACGCACGCACATACTGATGTAGGCGCCGAGATAACAGCCATAAGATGGGTTTTCGATATTTAGATTAATATATTTATTGAATTATGAGAATAATCACTGTTTTCATTTTGATAGAAAACGTATACCAAACTTAACTGGACCTAACTCCGACGTTGATATTTGAATCTTTACGTGACTAGAACATAAAGAGTTGCGTTATGATCAAGAAATTCAAGATTCAAGGAAAATTCTAATTTATTTTCTTACATCTTTTGGTTTCATATCATTATAGTAATATTTAAACCATATTATTAATCCATCATTGCCAACTTGTTGAAACATAATTGGGAGAATAATGTGTTTTTCTTTTCTCATATTTATTTTGGAAAAATAAAAGGGGTGTGGCCAGAATCAAAGAGTTTCAGTGACAAAGGAATGGGACCCGTTCCAGAATCATGGAAAGGAATCTGCCAAACCGGAATTGCCTTTAACTCTTCTCACTGCAACCGGTAAGATAATTTCTCCAATTTCTCTAAGCAAATATAAATATCTTCACTTTGTTTATAAGTAAATATATTATTTCGTGACAAAATTAGAAAAAATATATTAACTAAATTATTGATCGTTTTAAATATTCACTCAATTTTACTTTAGCTACATATCTATAGTTTCTTTATTTTGACTGTCAAACAAATAGATGTAGGTTCTTTTGAGATACGTTGACAAAAAAAAAAGGTTCTTTTGAGATACAAAGGATGTTGGCATCTGTATATCTATTATACAGACTGTGTAGAGTATAGATACACATACGTGGCAATTTATATCTAGTTCTATGACTTGAATTAGTCAAATATTAAAACCCCAAAAATCCAAATATGTAAAAACAAAAAAAAAGGCAAATTTTTTTGGCAAGAATTAGAAATGTATTAATAAAATATTACACGTCCATATCATCTTTGGTTCTTTAGCAAAGATCCAATGAACCATATGCTCAGTGCGAGAAACTTCTTTCTATATATGATGTGATATATTGTTCCGTATTGATCATCAAGGTCCTTTGCATATGAAAATCATGTATGTTTGTGAATAATGATGTTAGTTGTGACGACTGGTGAGCTTTGAAATGTAGAATCCTGAAACTATTTCATGATTTTTCAGTTATATATAATTATAAAAACAGTACGTATAATTGGCATAATAGCATCGTCGTTCCACCCATGCAATAAAGTAGACGAATATTTTCTTAAATTAGTCAGGTTGATATATTCTTAAGAGAATCATCAATAAAAAATGGTGAAATCTAAGAGACATTAAGAACAATACATCATTCAACATAATTTATTGTTTTAATTATACAAATCATTCTGCAATACTGCAAATCTAATCACCAAATAAATTGTTTAAAATGAATTATTTAAATATCTTACAATTAAGGTAAATGTAAGGATTCCATTTTTTTTTTTTGATAAAGGGTTTAGGATTCCATTTTATTATAACATGCATTTTTCCTTTTTTCAAGATATAGCAACATTTCCCATAGAAGGTATAGTTTTGTGACTTGCACTGTCCAAAACATTAGGTCGCAGTCTCAGTGTTTTGTTTGGTTGCTATAATTGATCCCAACTTTTAAGCTTCTGCGACATCGTTCACGAGTCTCCATTCTTACTTTATTATCTTAATTAATATGTAACATAAATATATGTATATATTATAAAATAAATTATTAGAAATATTTACTCTGCAGAGTCTTACTGTTCACTTATGTAAGACTGCCATAAAATCGTACAAATAAAAAGACATATATATTGGCTGTTTTGATACTTGAAATTGAAACTTTGGTATCTAGATAAGCTCTGGTTCTTTTATAACAAGCTTTAGTAATATATGTACGGGACAAAAACTTATTTGATTCTTTCTAGATAATATTGGACACCCGTGACTTCTCCCTTGTTTGCTTTATAATCAAATCTAATGTTTACAATATCAATGTGTGCCCGGGTTTACATGTCTATATTTTTAACATATCATTCATATATTACTTGTTCAAGGATTCACTATTTGTGTGCTTGTGCATGGTAAATACTACTTATAAAAACATTTATTTATCTACTACTTTTTTATATATATGCCGGTTTGGTTGTAGTTGTATGTCTATCAAGTCGTCCTTGTCTAGTGTTAATTTTTAATATTTTGTTTTTAAATATTTTAATTATACAGTGATTTGGATTTCACACAAAAGAATTAACAATTGCAACTTTGCATGTTTTCGTTTTCACTAATTACAGGAAAATTATTGGAGCAAGGTATTACGTGAAAGGGTACGAAAAATATTACGGAGCGTTCAACGTTACAGCAAACAGAGACTTCTTGTCTCCACGAGACCCCGACGGACATGGATCCCACACAGCCTCTACCGCGGTTGGCCGCAGAGTCAAAGGTGCATCCGCACTTGGCGGTTTTGCCATGGGCTCGGCTTCCGGAGGTGCACCGTTAGCTCGTCTAGCCGTCTACAAAGCCTGTTGGGCCAAGCCCAACCAAGAAAAAGTTGACGGAAACGTATGTCTACAAGAAGACATGCTTGCCGCGATTGATGATGCGATCGGTGATGGGGTTCACGTGATCAGCGTTTCCATCGGGACTACGGACCCTTTGCCGTATTCCCAAGATGGAATCGCGATAGGAGCGTTGCATGCGGTTAAAAGAAATATAGTGGTTGCAGCTAGCGCGGGGAACTCAGGGCCGAAACCGGGGACTTTGTCGAATCCAGCGCCATGGATTATTACCGTCGGAGCTAGTACTCTTGATCGGGCTTTCGTAGGCGGTCTTGTACTTGGTAATGGATATACAGTCAAGGTAATTACCCCACAATTAAAAAAGTCATTTATATGCATGGTATTCTTTTGTATAACATATAGTTTTCTTTTGTGTTATTTAGACGGAGTCGATAACAGCATTTAAAATGGATAAATTTGCGCCTCTGGTGTATGCTGCTAATGTGGCTGTTCCCGGTATTGCATTGAATAATACATCGTAAGACTTGCTCTCTTATTAAGTTTGATAGTTAATCTTATTTGGTTTTTCTATTTTAATTTGCTGGGTTTTGTTTCTTTGGTGAAGGCAATGCTTACCGAATTCACTTAAACCGGAGCTTGTGAATGGTAAAGTGGTTTTATGTTTAAGAGGAGCAGGTTCAAGAATTGGTAAAGGTATGGAAGTAAAACGAGCCGGAGGAGTTGGTATGATTCTGGGGAATTCTCTAGCTAACGGCAATGAAATTCCTTCAGACTCTCACTTTGTTGCCACAGCTGCCGTTACCCCCACCGTGGTCGAAAAAATTCTCGACTATATCAAAATCGATAAAAACCCGATAGCTTTCATCAAACCAGGGACCACTGTTTACAAAAACCAGCCAGCTCCTTTAATGACCGGGTTTTCTAGTCGTGGTCCGAATGTGGTAGATCCTAATATTCTAAAGGTAACTTTATAAGTTCTTTTTAACTTGAGCAAACAAAAAACTACAACGAATAAACCGGTTTAATATATTTTACTATTTTTACAGCCGGATATTACTGCACCAGGACTGAATATACTAGCTGCGTGGAGCGGAGCTGATTCACCGAGCAAACTTTGGGTAGATCAAAGAGTTGCTGATTATAATATCTACACAGGAACTTCCATGTCTTGTCCTCATGTTTCTGGTGCAATTGCTCTTCTCAAAGCTATTCATCCTAAGTGGAGTAGTGCTGCTATAAGATCTGCTCTTATGACCACTGGTAAACAGAAAAAAAAAAACTTGGTTATTTGGCTGGTTTGGTTTACCTAACCCAAATCTTATTCAATAGTCTTTAAGATGTACTTAATGTGTTTCTTGTAACTGTTATAGCTTGGATGACCAATGATGAGAAGAAACCGATCCAAGATATTAGTGGTTTACCTGCAAATCCATTTGCACTCGGGTCAGGACATTTCAGACCTACCAAAGCTGCTGATCCCGGTTTAGTCTATGATGCATCATACCGAGCTTATCTTCTCTACGGTTGCTCAGTTGGTTTTACCAATATTGACCCGACATTCAAATGTCCAAGTAAAATCCCCCCTGGTTATAACCTTAATTATCCATCAATTTCGATCCCAAATCTCAATAGGACGGTGACTGTTAAAAGAACGGTTACAAATGTTGGGAATGGTAACTCAACAAGCACATATATATTCAGTGCTAGATCGCCATTGGGAGTCTCTGTTAAGGCTAAACCGAGTGTGTTGTCATTCAACCGGATTGGTCAAAAGAAGCGGTTTAAAATCATGGTCACGGTACGGATGGACAAGATGAATGTGACTGAAAAGGGTCAGTACCAGTTCGGATGGTTTAGTTGGACAGATAAGTACCATGTTGTGAGGAGTCCGATTGCCATTTCCTTAGCTTGATTGTCGTTTGCCTATTGGGGTTGTGTATTGTATGGGTTTTAGAGGGGTCAAAGTGAAAGAAATGGGGGACCTTTTTCTAATTACTCTACGGACTTATTCATGTGTTCAAATTAAAGAAGTGTTCTAATAGCTTACTTGTTTACTTATGCTTTGTGAAGGTGGGTGTAAGAAACAACATTATAATTACTTTGAATTACTTGGATTGGCCTACGAATATGATTAAGGGCCGCATTTTAGTTGACCAAGAAGCATCTTACAATGCTAAAAGCCAAATATACTCAACATATATAACATATAGGATCTCCACATAGGCATAAAAAATCAGTCAATCACAATTTGTTCTAGAACCATGTCATTTAAAACAAAATATGAAAAAAAAAATAAAAAAAAATATGAAAATAAAACCTAAATCGATAATTATAAGTATCTTTTGAGTTTCCATCACTTTATATTAGTTTGTTTTCATATTAATCCTAAAGACGCTGCGCTCTAACCAAAAACTCATCGTATCCCATCACAATCTCAATTTTTTCTACTGCAAATTTTTCTGTATTTTTTCTAATCCACAATCTGATCTTCCGATGTTGAACCCTATCTCAACTTGCTTCCCCTTCATCCCAGTCATGGTATTTACGAATCCAAGTGGGCAATCCATGGAGGCACACCAGAATACTTAGCACGAGACTGCCGTTTCTGATCCGGTTTGATTCTCCCATAGTCATTTTCATTTTGATTACGGAACATTTGATATCATTAATGTTATTGTCTCAGATGATCTTTATATTTTTAAAACATCTGAAAGCAGGCAATGAATGGCCCTTTTCCTTGAAATTGGGCGTTGAAACTTCAATAATAAGGTAATTTTCTTTCTATAATTGGTCCCAGAAGGAACTTCAACATCAAATCACTATCTTATATATATTATATATAGTTATGAAACAACATTTTATCGTGAAAAAAAGAACCTCCAATTCATACCCTTTTTGGAAAAAATGATATGGAATAAAAAACCCCGAGTGCCTCAATTTTTTCCTTATTTGTATACTCTCAGATAGGGAAAACTCTGATGTTTATGGTAACACTAAGCACTTGAAACATATATTACATATTTTTTTCCTCTTCTCATACGATATGACTAACATCTTTCAATGATTTAGGTCTTTGGAAAATAAACTCTTTTGGATATGAAGGAACTGTGAATCAGTGCATTGCTCCTCCCAAGTATGTAAAATTAAATGATGAGTATCT
>NC_027756.1:18822393-18822467 GCF_000695525.1 Brassica oleracea var. oleracea | reverse complement strand
CTTCGGTAATTGGGATGAATATGTCTAATGGTACTTCTGGACAGTCTGATGTCTCATCGATTGCCGAAGTAACC
>NC_027756.1:18816330-18822291 GCF_000695525.1 Brassica oleracea var. oleracea | reverse complement strand
TTTTGAAATTTATGTGGCTAACACATAGGTTGTGAGCTTGAGAGGATTGCCGCTCACAATCTATGTGCGTACACAATCACATAGATTTGAAATTATTGATAATCTCTTTAACCGTGTGTCTTGGATAAAGATGATGATGATCTGAGGTATAGTAAATATTTCAAGACGATTGGCAAAACTTTGTCTGTATGATAAAACTGTGAAAACAAAGTTTGATTACAAGACTCAAATGCTGTTTCTGAGGGAGCTCTTGCCTGGCTTTCAGTCTGTCAAGTTCTGCAGTGAAACCCCATCACATTGCCATGTAAAGGCAGCATATATATAATATAGAGATTTTCTAAAAATAATTTAATACAGTTTTGTTAAATCAATTACAATAATAATAATAGGATGGTGTGAGTGGATTTCAGTTTAATCAAGTTCTTCGTAGTGAACTGGATCAGCTGATACAACTAAGGAATTGCAAATGATCCATAAATATAGCTTTGGTTAATACATCAATGGCACCAAAGTGTAAATATATTGGAAAATTAAAGGTAATCTAATTTTGTACTCTTATTTTAATAGAGTTGATAAAGGTAAAATAAATACAAATTTAACTTATATATATTATTTAATAACTTTTATTTACAAGAAAAATATTTCTTTTTTTTTTTACCATAGACTACACATTTTACTTTGACAAAATAAGAAAAATCATCAACAACTTAAAAAAAAAAAAGAGTATCAGTACATGAGTTAGAGCTACATCTTTTGTCTACAGCTCAGCTCAGAAGATAACAATAGATGAAACACAACTAAGAACAATTTTTGGCACCATCCGAACTGTTTTTGTATTCTAAACTCAGTTTTGGTAATTTGGCAAATTAATAGAAAGAATTTTATTACAAAAATGTTTAAAACTATATGCAACATTCAATCAACAAAAAGTAGAGCATTTTTCAATATGATAATTCTGCAATATATTATATTCACATAACAAAATTAATTGCAATATTGTTAAAGTAACTAACCGCGCGTAGCGCGGAAAACGGCCTAGTAACTATAATTACTTTGTCACATGACTCACCTTGCATATGTATTCCATAGATTCTCGTAACAAATTATATAAGATTATATATTCTCTAAAACAGTGTTTGTTTCTTACATTAAAGAACTCCTACATTAAACTATACTGAATATCTTACAATATTCTTACACTCATACTCTTACTAGTGTACTCAATCTAAAGTAAAAATATTGTATGATGACATATGCTCAAAATTCCAGTGTGAATTGTCAAAATTAGATATGCAAAACAAAAGAAACTAGACAAATTTGTAGATATGTACTAACATTATTTCTTAATTTAATCGATTAGACTAATTTAAATCGATTTTAAACCGATTGAATGGTTTAAACTGATTAGAGTTATATAAATCAGATTTTATGAAAATCATTTCGGCTATGACCAATTTGCCGTCTAGACAATTTTTTGGCTTTAATTAGAAATTTTGTTTTGATGAATTATCTATATTAGATATGCAAAAAAAAAGACAAATTTGTGGATATGTGCTAACATTATTGCTTAATTTAATAGATTAGACTAATTTAAATATGTTGTTAAAAAAAGACTAATTTAAATCATTTTAAATCAGTTTAAACCAATTAAGAATGGTTTAAACTGACTAGAGTTATATAAATCATATTTTATGAAAATCGTTTAGCCTATGACCAATTTGCTGTCTAGACAATTAAAATTTTTCTTATGATTATCAAAATTAGATATGCAAAACAAAAGAAATTAGGCAAATTTGTGGATATGTACTAACATTATTTTTTAATTTAATAGATTAAAATAATTTAAATCGATTTAAACCTATGAAGAATGGTTTGAACCGATTAGAGTTATATAAATCACATTTTATGAAAATCGTTTCGGCTATGACCAGACAACACCTAAACCGATTTTTAAAACCATGGATATATCCCATAAAACACTTGTAAATCATTAGGGTTTTAACATTTTGTTAAACCAAAAAAAAAGATTTAAAAAAAAACATGAAACAAATTTCTCTCTGACTTCTCTTTCTGCCTCTCTTAGCTTCATGTACTAAAGAGAAACAGCAGGTTTCTATATTTTCTATCGAAAATTAATTTACCTGTTCACCACTAATTTGCAATGGATCTTAACTCCAGTTTTCAACTATGTATGGACTTTTTACCTTAACATGTTCAGATCCATATCATTTCTAGTATTATTGTTCAATTAATTCATAATTTCTTCATTCACTATTCCCCACAGACCTTTTTTCTTTTGGGTTTTGTAAGTGTATATAGCCTATTTTGGAGTCACATAAAGATGATAAAACCAGAGGCGGACAAAAGGTTTAACGTACGGGGGCATAAGCCCCCATCTAATTTATCTTCTATCTGCTAAGGAATCAAGGAAGACATCAATTTTTGCTATTCTATTGCTACAATCATACAAATACAACATCTACGATTTTCCGGTTGAGCTAACACAAGATGAAGCCTCTAGACTCAGAAAGTATATAAATCCTTTCAAATTAAAATGAAAAAAAACAAATAACACCAGATTTTTGTTTTGTAACTATTGGAAAAGAGAACTACTTAAACAGTATTTTGGGATTTTACCAGAGTTAAAGTGAAAGAAAGAAGGGTGAATTAGCTAACTACACCTAACAACCACTCAAATTAGCTAAGTACTCATCGATTGACATTAATAACTTTGCTCATACACTTTAGGAAGCAAATAGACTAAAATGACATTGCCTTCTGATAAAGCTACATGTGAAAACACATAGTGTTAGATTTAGAGAAGCGTGATCGAGGTTGTATCTCTGTAGGCTTTCTCCTCCATACGTTTTTTCTCTGAGTTTTGAATCAGTTTTATGGGTTTTCTTCTCATCTTAGTAGAAATTGAGTTTTTTTTTCATCTCTTCCATTTTTCATTCAAACTCTTTCTAAAAACTAAGATTTAATTTTTTTTTTCCAATGTTTTCTACTAATATCCAAGAAACTCTGATGAAGTTTTACTAACATTTCGACAAAGATTCAAATAATTTGGGAACAATCCATGAACGATGAAGCGAAGATCGTAAATCCATAATAGTGAGCTTATGGAGAAAGAAAATAAGATAAATATTTTCTGTTTTTCAGCATAAACCCTCTGTTGTTCTCCTGTATCACTTTATTTCGTCGTGTCATATTCATTATTTGGTATCAAACATTGTATCAGATAGCAAAACGTGTATCATTTAATAAAATATTAAGTATGTATCAAATAACAAACTATGTAACAACAAATTTATAAGCTAACAAACTAGATATCAAACAATGTACAATCTCAAAACAAATAATCCAATCATTTATCAATTACACATAACAAATATCACTTACGGACAAGTTTTTGTAACAACTTACCAACCATTTATCAGTTCTTCGCATTAGTTAACAAAATATGTATCATGTAACAAATCATTTAGCAAATAACAAACCATTTATCAGTTTTTCCCACATCATCTAACAAAATATGTATCATGTAACAAATCATTTAGCAAATAACAAACCATTTATCAGTTTTTCCCACATCATCTAACAAAATATGTATCAGATAATAAATCATTTATAAAATAGCAAACCATTTATCACATAATGTATTAATTCACAAACCATGTATTGAACCATTTATAAGCTAATAAACCATGTATCGAACCATTTATAAGTTGATAAACCATTAATCAAAACATGTATCAACTAACAAACTATGTATCAATTAACGATAAATATTTTATAACATCTTACTAAACATTTATCCATTTATCAGCTAACAGAAAATATATCAACTAACGCTAATTGCTTTTAACAACTTACCATCCACTTATCAATTAGTGGCACCATGGTTGTAACTACTAACAAAACATGTATCTCGTACGGAATATAAAAATAAAGTTCCGCTAAATTAAATAATATTTAGTAATTGAGCAAATAACGAATAAAGTAAATGTTATCTAAAACAAACAAAAAAACTTTCTGAACATACTCATCTTTTGCAGACAGTAACTATGGTAGTATATGTAAATTTTTGATGATAGAAAGAAGAGATGGTGAAGATTCATGATAAATGGATGGAAGATTAGTAGAGTTGAAATTAATGCTTTTGTGATATATGAGGATGAACAATATTGTGTAATCGGTAGCAAATAAATATTTAAAAAGAGAATTTAATTTGATGAAGATTTCAATTACAGAAAGTAGAGAGGAAAGAAAGAAACATACAAAAAACAAGATAAGAAAGGAGAGAAGAGTTGATAAGAAACGTAAGGAGAGAAGATGAGCGAAAAGAAAAATAGGAAAATAATATAAAAATGAAAAAATAATGTGTCAGTAGTATGATGCAAACGCAGGGCTATGGAGGTGGGTTGGACAGACTACGATATGGGTAAAACGGGAATCAAAATAACATCGAACACTTCAGGTGTAGTCTCCTAATTAAGGGGTGTCTTATAAGCATAGACGCCAATTATTCCAAAAAAAAAGAAATAACTTTTTGTAACTCACTCTCTAGTGTTCTGTATTTTCTTTGTCAGAAAAAAATCAGAGAAGCATTTTCATTGTCATCACTAAGGCTGCCCATAATAACCGCACCAAAAAACTGAATTGGAACCAAAAAATAAGATATCAAATTCGATTGGACCTGGTTTCAGCATGTTCTTTTTCAAAACCAGAAAATCGATATCGAATTTAACCTACATCAAAAACCGAATGAGTACCCAAAGATATCCAAACATAAATTTTAGTCATAATTATAATAATATTAATATCTAAAATTAAATTATAATAAGATATTATTAGTTGTTTTAAGTATTTATGGATAAAATAGATACTTAAGATACAAAATATCTAAATAAAATTGTATCCATGTTTCCTTTCAAATAAAATAACCAATTTGAACAATGCCTAATGAGTACTTTTGTTATTTTGGTTAAGTACCCGAATCCAGGGCTGGCTTAGGACATGGGGCAAGGGGGCATGGGCTTCGGAGCCCAAACATTTTTTAATAAAAATCATATATATAATACCACACTTTCCTCTCTTCTAAGAGCATCCACATATGCATTTTTTTAATGATTGCGGGGCCCACATAATTTTCGGTTTTCTCGTCCGAATGATTTGTAGTTTGCTCTGATTCTCCGCATTTTGGTTCGATAAATAAGAAAACAATAGTTTGGTCTGATTCTCCGTGTTCGGTCCGATAAAAAGGTAAATCATGTAAACGCCGCGTTTTGTGCTTTAGTCGATTAGGAGATGTAATTAGTAATGGGCCAATAACAGTATAAACGAAGCCCATTACGAAAAGTAGTCGGAGAACAAACATCGTCGCCGGTTAAAGCGTTGTCGTTTCAAAACAGAGACCTTCGTTTTCCGCAACAGAAGGAGGGAAGCTCCGTCGCTCTTAGATCTTCACTCGGAAACTTTAGGAGGGAAGATTACTTTAAAGCTTCGAGCTGACCGACGTAAATGATCGACGTTGAGATTTCAGCTTTTCTAATTCTTACTATTCTAATGTTTCAATATAATTTGAATATTCTCTTTGTTTTATAATATAATGGTTTAAAAGTATTTTTTGTTTCACTATATAAATTGTTTTCATATTTCAATGTAAATTTATATTTATTGGATATTGTGTGGCCAATTTAATTATGTAAATTACTGTGTAATTGATTAAATTTATATATTAAATGACAGTTTTCTAAAGTAATAACTTTTAAATATTACAGATTTTAATTAAAATTGATTACATTTTGAAACCGATAGAGTAATTTATAAACTAACTCTATATAGATATGGGGAAAAAATTGTAAAGTGGTCACACCTTGAATTTCTCTCATTATGTGCATTCCTAATTGAAGGAGATAATCTACGGCCATGTTCGTTTACGTGTCGCGCGACCTGCGA
>NC_027756.1:18815189-18816251 GCF_000695525.1 Brassica oleracea var. oleracea | reverse complement strand
CGCCCTGCGATCTGCAACCTGCGACCAGTCGCGCGATCAAAATTTTCTTAATTTTTAGTCGCTGTTTTTTTGGGCGACTTAAATGGGAACCCGCGACTGGTCGCGCGATCAGTCGCGCGACATCAAAACGAACAACAACCTGCGACTTGCGACTTGCGACCAATCGCAGGTCGCATGTTACACGATAGCAAAACGAACAACAACCTGCGACTTACGATCAGTCGCATGTCGCAGGTCGCAGGTCGCGCGACATGTAAACGAACACGGCCTACATCTAATATTATGTTACTCTAAGTATATTAGAAATGGTCGAACCGTAAACCAATTAAAGATGATGTAAGGAAGAAATAAAGATGTATTTCCAGTTATCATAAATATAGAATCAATTAACAACAACTTAATATAGAGAAGAGTTTTCATACTTTCTAATATTATAATATCTCACTATATTAGTGGCTAAATCAGTTTTCTCTAGCACAAATACTCACTCCATTCTTAGAGTTTAAACTTTTCTATCTGATAATATTAGTAGTTTGATCCCAAAAAGAGAAACGGTCGAACTGTACATTGTAATTGGAGAAAGAAAACGAACAAAAACCAACCGAAGACTTTTAAGGTATATGAAACAAAAATTGGAAGTAGCAATTCTCTCAAATTAAAGAATAAGGCAATAAATTGTAAAAATACAAAATAAAACAAAAAATATATACATAAAGAAAGATTTAGTAAAATAAAATCATAATATAATTTTCACAATTGATAGTGCTCAGTTACACTAAAAAGTCTAACTTTAGAACATACACAGTTTTATTTACATCTTTAAACCTATTATCTAATTAAAATGATTCTAAAAAGTGTCAGCATGAAGAGTTAGAAAATATACGATAAAATATAATACATAACGTTAAAAATACATTATCACTGATCACTAAAAAATCATGTTAGTAGTAATAAAAATGAAATGACAACACATTTATTAAAACCATAGAACGACACGCAACAAGGTGTTATTTAATATACAAACTACAAATTAATATGCTCAACGCAAACACACATAAAAAT
>NC_027756.1:18799072-18814503 GCF_000695525.1 Brassica oleracea var. oleracea | reverse complement strand
TGTTCACCGCATGAATGAAATTATAATTGAAACTTACCTTAAAATACAAAACCAACCAAACTGAATAATGTTTGGTGTAATCACTCAAATACAAAATATGTATAAAAAACCTTGAGAGTGGTGAATCTAATGACAGTACAATGTATCTTATATATATGCTTCAAGTATTGAAAACAAAGTTGGGGTTTCCATCTGATTGTATTCAGAGATAATGGTAACACAATGAATTGACATTAATAAGCAAAAAAAATCAGCTGGTCAGAAATAGATAAATCTGACAGCTTCTCTCTCTTTCTCTCTTTGCATGCTTCATTTCATTCTGATGTTACCTTGATCTGTCCATAGAGATTAGGGTCTGCTTCATAGTATACAACATCTCCTTCATCGCTCACAAAATGATCTTCTTTAATACTTTTTGCTAAGATTCCCAGTAAATGCAATGGCAAAGGTCCAGACTTATCAGGCTCCCTATAATACTTCCCTAATACTGGTTTAGCTGCTTCTGTCTGCAAAGGAGAAACAAGCAACCAAGAGACACACAGAGATAAGTTCTAAGCTTCTGTAGTAGCATGAACACACCAAAAATCAAACTTTCGTTTCAACTACTTACTGCTTCTACTAGATGATAATGTGGGATCTGAGGGAAAAGATGATGTATCACATGAGTTCCAATGTCGTGATGGATGTTGTTGATCAATCCGTAGTCACGGTCCAATGTTGTAAGTCCTCCTCTCAAGTAACTCCATTCCTGTTTCCGAGAGAGACATGAGAGTTTAGACAACCTTAAAGAGAGAGAGAGAGAGAGATAACATGGTGTTGTCTACAAAGGCCAAAGACTACCTTCCCACGGTACCAAGGGAGCTTATCTTCATGACCATGGTGATGCAGGTAAGTCACAAAGTCCAACCACATAACATTTATCTGTATTTTGACATTAAAAAAACAATTGTGGTGTCAGGCAAAGGGAATAATATGAATCAGGGGAGTAACAGAGACGCATTACCCAGTAAGGAATCACATAAAGTTTCAGCATTTGCATTGGACCCATCACGAAGTTGAGACAGACAAGCAGAGCAGCCATTGCAGTCCAACAAGCGGTAGAAGTGAGAACATCATTTCTCTCTTTAGGAAGGAACAAGTCGCTGTCTGGATGGTAATGAGAACCCTTCTTCCCCGGACTTCTTGCCCACTGAAACAACAGATGAAGAAAACATGAGCCTTGTTTTTGCACTTGATGTGTCAGTTTAAGTTAACAACAGATGAGTTTTTCTTTACCAAGTAGAAAGGGTAAGCGAGCATGACGAGAGGCAGTGTGAATCTAAAGAACCGAATCGGTTTGTCCAAACTCTCGTAGATTTTCTCAGACATCTGCAGTTACAGAAACAGTGTATAAATAAAAGAAACACCACATGACCTGTGTTAATAACTTACAGGATGCCAAGATTCGTCGTTCTCAACATGTCCATGGTTCTGGTGGTGAGTTCTGTGGCTAATTCTCCTGCAGGTCAAATCAAAGTCACATACTTTATAACATGAAGAAGAAGAAGAAGACAAAAGACTCTGCAAGTAGTTTCTGAGAGAAAAGCAAAACTAACCAGCCATGGTAAGGGACTAGACTAGAGGAATGAAGAAGGTGACCCACCACACTGTTCAACCTCGGGTCATTTGAGAAGCTTCCATGTCCACTGAAACCAAAAAAAAAGTTAATTTTTTTTTTTGTTTTGACAATTACAAAACTAACTACTAGCTATTTAACCTTCTATTTTGCTTTTAGTTTTTTGATTAATATAGTTTTGTCCCATTGAATACACGTTTGAATCAGTGACTGAAAAAAAAGAAAACGCTTATGTGTAGTGATTGTTTTGTGATGGTGTTTTGATTTGATGAAATCCGCTTGGTCTGATCTGTACATGAACCAAAGAAATAAAAAAGCTGCTCGGTCGTTTGTCAATTGTTATAATTGTCTTAGCAAAAAAAAAAGTTACAATTCATTGTGGGGTTGCATGATTAAGAAAAAGTATATGAACATGATTCCTTGAAATTTTAAGTCATGTATTAAAAAGCTGAAGCCTTTGATGTGCTGATGGAATCCTTTAGTTGCTGGATGTTAATTTAATAAAACAACTCGCTTACGATTTGGTTTCTATATCGTGATGGGTAATATTTGATGCAGAATTTGTGTGTCAGTAAGCGAGCTACACGATAGTTTAATCTGGTTCTGTGATGCAGCACTGATTGTGAACTATTTTTGACGAACTTCCTTATTTTGTATTCAGCTTGGGAGTTGGAAGCTTCCAGCAACGAGGTTGAAGGTCAAGGCGATGACCCAAATCCATCCGGTGTTAAGGGAAAAGAGGGTAGTCGTAAGAACCCCCGTGAGTGAAGTTACAAAACTGTGAAACCGTCAACCCAACTCTGCTTCGGTCTCTTTGCAATTCTTTAAATTACTATGCATTTCTTATTTCGGATTTTGCAATATTTTCCCCGTTTCCAAGTTTTTGAAAAATCCATTTACGACTACGTACCTCATAAGAGGGGAATAATTTCTATAATTTAATAGTTAAAGTGGGTTAACGTTATATTAAGCATGCTTGAAACAAAATGCAGAAGATGCATGTTAAGGTAAGGTTTTGGACCATGCATAGGAAGGATATTGACTTGGTGTTGTTTAAAGCAGTTAAGTGTAGTTGATGGTTTTATTTTGGTAGTAGTGATGAGTTGTTTTCCTGCTGTTGCAGAAGAAGATAATGATCTAGAGGGTGAAACTATGGAAGAGACAAAAGAAACGAAAAACATTATGGAAGAAGGCAACAGAGAAAAAGACGAAGCAGTAGATGTGAAGAAGGATTGAATCTTATGTTATACTAAGATTTTTCTAATACTGTTTTTGCTTGAAATGGTTTGTAATGAAATGGTATGAAGGACATAGTTTCAGTTTCACTTCTCTTTATTTGAGATTTTTACATAATCAACTTGCGTCTCACAAGGAACATTCCAAGGAAAAGCAATAATATTCTAAATAGTTTTATCAAGATTATTAATGAACATTAAACAATGCCACTTTTGTGGTCTTCGACAGAGAAATGCTTAAACTCACAAAAAAATAAATCAGCTGCTCTGACTCTAAATCAGGTTTGTTTTTTGATTCACACAAACTTAGTTTAAAGTATAGCACTGTAATAACCATTTTGCAGCTATTAATTCTTACACCCGCTGCAGATGAATGGTGGTCTCTGTGAGGAATTCCAACTATGCTTTGCGGAACTTGCTGGAAAATAATTTGTTTTCCAGATACGTGTGACACAGTATAATTTCAAACAAAACCACAACACCTTCACTGTTTATGGAACTAGTGACCACATCAACCACGAGGTGTTATAGTATAATTTCTCATACCCCTGTTCTAAAACTCGGCCGCCTAGCCGCCTAGGCGTTACGCATCACTTTTCCGCCCCGATTTATGCCAAATCGGTTTAAAAAATCGGATATCCGATTTTTTCCGCCTAGACCGCCTAAATGACCGCCTAGCCGCCTAAATGACCGCCTAGCCGCCTAATCTATTTTTTTATTTTTATTTTATTTTATTTTTTTATTTTTTTTTATTTTTAATAATATTTTTATTTATTTATTTGATCTAAAATTTTATAAATATCATTTATATTCATAATTTTGATAAAAATTACACTATATTAAGTTTATATATTCTATTTGTGTGTTTTATACAATATTAAACATGAAAATGTATTAATGTTATACACAATTAAAGATTAACATGTTTTATAACATAGTAAACCATCTAAAAATTCCGCCCCGCACAATTTCCGATTAATCCCCGATTTTCTCTTTAGACGCTAGGTCCAACCCGACCGTCCGACTAGCGCCTAGCGCGTTCCCGAACAGGGCTCATGACCATCATCATAAAATTCATGTTAGACTAACACAAGTTTAACTGTTTTCCAGACTTTCAACACCATTGAAGCTCCATTTGTTGGAGGGGAAACTGGCCAAACATCTGATTCTGCCAGCAACAAGGATGAAGGTCAAGGAGATGGCCCAAATCCATCCAAAGTTAAGGACAACGAGGGTGGCTACAAACGCCCACATGAGTGAAGTTTCAAAGCTTTCAAACCGTCAATCCACCTCAGCTTCCGTCACTTTAAATTTTTTAAAATTACTTATCAATCTTCTCCTTATTTCCAAGTTATTAAAAAAACCATTTACGACTAAGTACCTCATCAGGGGAGAACTATTTCTATTATTTAATAGTTTAAAAAGGTTGACGTTATATTTACTATGGTTGAAACAAAATGCATAACATGTTATATGCATGATAAAATCATAATGCAATCAACATGAAGGAATTAGATATTCTTTGCTTTGACGGCCGTTCTTTTCATATATATTTGCGTTTAATGAGATATACAAACTTAGACATTCTACACACACAATTACAGACTCATTTCCCTCTTTTCTTCATATTTCATATAAACTTTGACTTTCTCACCTACAACAACACATCATATGGTTTTTCCTTCATCAAAAATACAAGAAACTTCAATTTCAAAACTACAATTACACATGTATTTGTCAACGTCTATGCGCTTGTGCGGGGCCACTCCTAGTAATGTTAAAAACAAATCCAATTTTTTTTAAAAAAATAATTAGTGATAAAGGTCCACAAAAATTAAATTGCCTATAGATATTATATATATATATATATATAAAATTTGCCCAAAGACCCGTATATACCTTGAGCTGGTCCTACCCGAATCAAATGGTAGTTTGGTTATTTTGGTTAAAACATGAACCCCGTATCCGGGAAGACCCAACTTTTATAATATTTGAATATAATTTTTTTCAAAACCCAAAATAATTGATATTCAAAAAATCCGATGTATAATACATATGGATATCAAGTTGTGTGCTAAGGAGACAAAGAAAGAGAAAGTTTGATCCGGCGGTCGGGCGGCGCGTGAGCGACCGTGCTGTCGCCGGATCCCTCTTTTTTTTTCACCACGGTGCGTTTATTCGGGTTGCATGTTCAAGCTTATGGTTCCGGGAGATGGAGGCTACCCTAGCTTCGTCGTCGCCGGCTTTCTTCCGGGAAGCAGAGGCTTTCTCAGATCTGTCGACGCCGGCTCAAGTTCCCGGGAAGCGGAGGCTCGTTTAGCTCCGTCTTCGTCGGCTTCAGTTTCCGAAGGGTAGAAGCTTTTTTTGGTTTGCTCTGTCGGTTTTGGATCCCCGTATCTTGCGGGTTATGTTTACTAGTTTATGTTTCTGTTTTTTATGTTTTGGTGTTTGTCGTCGTCATGTCTGGTGTGTGGTGGTGAGGGCGTGTTATCGGAGATGGTTGTTGTCCTCCGATGATGGTGCGACGGTCAAGAGAGAAAAGAAGCGGTTAGAGTCTCGGGAGTCGGATGAGATCTCGGTTTATCAGATGTATCTCTCCGTGGTTAGAATATCCGGCGTTACCGCCGATCCTTTTCCGGCGGAACCGGTGAGACAAGATGAAGATAGTGCGTTGACACGTGTTGATAGACTTGGACAGTGTCGGTCACTATGTATTGGGCTTTAGGCCCAGATGTATGTTTGTTCGGCCCGTTGGGGTTTGTGTAAGAAAATGGACTTCGGCCGTTTTTTAAAATAAAACATTGACGGGAAAAAAAAAAAAACATATGGATATCCGAATGTGGATTCCTAATCATTACTATTGTGTTTCAGCCGCCTAAAGAAGAAGACACGTGATCAGCACATGCAGTAAGTGGAGTTGGCCCATGAAATGGAGTTGGGCTTGGTTTGAGTTGATCAAAAAAACCCGACAACTATTGTACCTCGTAACAAAAACCATCAAAAGGAAAAAGACGTCATCCATAACTTTTTTTTTGTTGAGTCATCCATAAAGTTATACTAGGTTCCAAGAAACTTTCTTCAAAATCGAAATTCCGCTAGGAACCCAGGAGAATGTTCAAAGCAATAAGAGAACATGTCTTTTCAGAGAAGCTCTTGCCACTCTTCTGTTAGAGCTAGTTAAGACTTCTCAACATTAATTTATATAATCGTTCCCCACTTCTTGACTTGTCCTTTTCTAAGTTTGTGTTGAACGATTTGCCGTCTCTGTTCTTTAAAAGCACCAACATTCAATATGCAAAAATTTCATGCAACAAAAAGAATAAACCGTTAACTAACACCACCACATAATCGCATAAGAAAGTGACTGTAGCGGACAAAACAAACAGGTGTGGACTAGAGAACCCAAAGCTTGACTCTGTTATTTTTGTGGGACGTTTTAGATAACTTAGATTGTGTTATGACAAGTGTTGGAATAAGTGTTGGATAGAATTGGATTAACGTGTAACGTACATGCGTGAGCCATGAGCATGACCTTGAGATGGAAAACGCGTAAATGCGTTTCCTCCGGACGCGCCGCGTTGATTTTGTTTTATGGCTTCACACCGACTTGGCTTCTTTCCTAATCATTGTGATTTTGTTGTTGGAGATACTCAATTAATATTGTAGCTTTAATATTCATGAATAGTTAAATAACAAAATTATTCTCATTAACTAATTAAGATTCTCAACTGGAAATTCCATAAAATGGCAAAACAGCTCCAAGGTTCGATAAGATTTAAACAACCACACCATTTTAAGAAGCCATGTTTAGACATTCAACATTACATTTAATTAATACCTATATAATCAAAATTAAATAAATTATACTATTTTCTCTTTTCTGTACTTAAAGAAATCTATTTAAAAGATTTTTAAGTTAATTTATATGAATCAGGGTATTCTCTTAAATGTAAATCGATGTACTAATATTTACTTATTTTACAAATAGGTGTAACTTAGCCTAGTTGTTCTTCTAAAATAATTACACTCTGGAAATCATGAATAATTAGTCAATAACCCCAGAGGTAATTAATTATTAGCCAATTAATTAGTTATAGCAATGAGGTGAGTGATGATGAAGCTTCATGAGTATGATGAAGTTTCCACGTATTTCACATTGAAAGATCGTATCGTGATGACGTCATCGCATGCCACACTAGATTTAACTACACGTACACGTATATACACAAACACATGTATATAGATACACATTAATATACGTAGATCATTACGTGTAAGACAAGATTCTCTTCTTTTGACAAACGTCTCAGTGACTCAGTCTATAAATTTCATTTAACCCATTGCGATATTCTCTTCTCCATCTTCATCGATAATCTCTCTAACTTCTTTCTCTCATCTTCTCGGGGAAATATACTCTATTTTCAGTTCTTTTGAATCTTTAAATATTTGATTACTTGTGTTAGGACAAAAATAATCTTTGAAAATTTCCAATGTCGGAAGAATATGAAGAATCGGACATTATATTTTCCGAGCAAGCCACGATCCAAGAGTGTAACCAGAAAACTAGATTCTCTAACATCAGAAATGACGAGAAGGGCACAAGGCAGCGTGTGGCTGCGAAGAAAACATCTCCCATGAGTATTCCGGTGAATAATTTCCGGCGTACGGAATGGGAAACGACTGAGGAGGAGGAGGAGGAGGAGGAGGAGGAGGATAAGACTCCTCCACATGTGATAGTCGAAAGAAGGTTGAAAGAGCAAATAGCGTTTTCCGTTTGTGCCCTTAAAGGAAGAGACCTGAATCGTCACCGCAACTCCGTTCTTAGGATGACCGGCTTCTTAGAGGCTTGATTTATTTAACCGGCCGGTTCAGTTTGTACTATTTTAATCAACTGACCGGTTTTTTCTTTTTTTTTCTTTTTCTTCGGGTGTGTGATTGGATGAATCCAAGACATGTCTTGCAATAGAATTATTTTAATGTGAGTCTAGTTTTTTTTTAATTACTTTCGTCAAATTTCGATTTCGTTACTTCTTTTTTGAACATTGATTTGGTTACTTGAGAAGAGGAAAACTTACCAAATACAATGTTTTTATTAAATACATATATTGGATTTTAGGTTGGTTTCTTGGTTTATGCATTTCGTCTCTGGTCGCATTCATAGACATCATGCAACTTGCTTGCTAAGCTGAGATGGATGTACTTCTTAACATGAACGCGTCAACTATATGAATTTTTTCTTTGTCAAAAAAAAAATATATGATTTTTTTCGGTAAATTTCCTTACCAACAAAAGTAATTGAAGTAATTAGAATTTCTTAAGCAAATGTTTAACTTCGCTTCTACTGAGCAATTGCATATGTTTTTTATATATAATTTGAATATCATGTGTGTGATAAACTTCATCGCTAGTGTTCCAAACCAGCCATTTTAAAAAAAAATTAGTACTATTAGTAGTTATAAAAAAAGTAATTTAGTCGTTGCAAAATATTGGGACATTTTTTCTATAATTAATATCTATGAGGAAGAAGAATAGTAGTTATCGTTCGGTAATAGATATGATTAGTTCATATGTTACAAAAATATTAGTTCACATGTAAAATCAAAAGAAGGAATTACATTGTGAATAGATCACATAATTATTATCAATACTATTATTTCGTGGACGATTAATAGGTTTTGTCACCCTCAGCAAATTTTTTAGACCAAAAACCATTATTATAAGTTTACTTCAAATCTATGTTACATGGAAACCAGTACTGTTGGAAACAGAAACGGATACGTGGAAGCGGAAGCGTATGGAAGCGCGGAAGCGAAATTTTTTAAAAAATTAGAAAGCGGGTACGCGTTGGAAGCGTATAATTTTTAGTTCTAGATTTTTAAATTTAAAATAAGTTATTATATTAATTATTTTTAATACTTTATAATTAATTGACATAATATATTTGAATATATGATTATCTTTAATAAAAACCTCAATGCATAAAGATAATTATAGTGTTAATTTTAATATTTGTATATTTCTATTCTCTCTATTCAATACTATTAAAATTTGGATTTTATATAAATTAAACTATAATTTTATATTTTTATTGATATAAGACATTGTGTTTTTTTTTAAGGAATAGAAGCGTGATTCCAAAACGGAATCATAAGCTTCCAACATGTATTTAAAAAGAATATTTTAGAAGCGTTTTGGAAGCGAGATTCCGTAAGGTTCTACAAGGTTCCGATTTCGATTCCAGTTCCGAAGCGGGAAGCGGACGTCCGATGAAGCTTCCGTGCAACGTAGCTTCAAATATCAGTTTAAATTGTGAAATTCGTCAGTCGAACTACTGATCACAGTGGTTACATAAATACTCACAAGTTAAATGAATTCATTATCTCTTATTGTGAAATTCGAGCCAGATTATATGTTGAACGTTAAAGATCTGCACTTAATTGAAATTTCATTTCATTAATTATTCATAGACCAAATTCTCTGGCGCCAATAATGTACACTAACTTAATACCAGACATTGAATCATCGTACAGACAAGACGGTTCATGGCCATGTGATTTCTGCCAGTTTTATCACAACTGTTCTTCTCGGGATTCTTACAATTATAAGTTCTGTTGAATATACAACTCCATATAGTACAACTTCTTCTTTTCTTTAGAGACGGATCTTTTTTTCCGTCTGATAAATATTAATATCCAACGGTGGATATACATTGGAGATTACATGAGCTGGCTGTCAACAAAGACAACATAAGAGGGTTTGAATGAAACACAGAACAAATGGAAGATAAATGCCGTTTTTATATAATGCAGATTAAACTGTATTTTTTTGGCCATTCACCTTAAAATAAACAAGACACAAAAATATATTAAAATAATAAGTAAACTGCATGCAGATTAATGTAAATGTTAAATTATTTGATCTGCAAAGAAGAAGAAAAAAGAGCCAGACAATTGGTCTGCATTTATTCTGTAGATTTATTGATCTGTGTTTATTCTGTTTGGTCTGCTTTTTACTTTTCATATGCATTTTTTTGTATCTGCACCACATTCGAAGCCAGAGACAACAAGTCCAGAAGAGGGAAACTTACACATAAACTAAAAGCTTACAACATTAGACTCTAGAAACTAAACACATAAAGTTGGATGAAAATCTCTGAAAGCAATACAAGGATGTCAATAACATACCACCCACAACAAAGACGAAAAGTCCAAACCTTCAACCACCAAAAAAAGCCAGAGAATGCAAGAGATCACAGAATCTCTAAACAAACAAAAGATAACGAGAGAGCCTCTAACCTGAAATAAAGCTATTAAAATTGCAAAACACTAAAGATCCCGTAGACCAAAAACATCAATAAAACCAACGATAAAAACAAAATTGAGAATCAGCGCATAAAACGGAAATATTCTGCCATAGTTAAGGCAGTCAGACCAACTGTCATACGAGCTCTCGGTGGTTCATTCATCAGATCGTAGACTAGAGCTACTTTGGATTCCGCTGTCCTTCCAACCAGCCAACCCATATTACTGGTGTTTTCACTCCCCACCATAACAGAATGTTTCTGAAATTGGTTTACGACAAATTTCAGTGCTTAGCCTTAATGATACACTAAAATTGGATCTTTGTCCACTGTCAAGTTAACAGTGTAGTTGTAATATCTTTAGATTCAATTCCAGAGGACCAGTTCACACTTTATCTTTATGGGATCAGAATTAAGGGGGGGGGGGGGGGTTTAAAGACGTTATTAATAACGAGTAACAAGATGAGGTTGTTTTGAATTGATTTAAAGGCCCTAGTCTTAGGTTTCTTTTTGAGGTATGGAAATCGCAAGCCAATTTCAGCTCACGAATCCAAACCCTAGAACCCTAAACTAACTCGGTGACTACTCAGACATAACACAAGGACAGAGAAACATGATTTCTAAATAATACTGCATATAATAGATAATAGAAATCAGAGGGTTCAAGATAATCTTCTAGGAGATAGATGAGGCTTTCTCCCTTACAAGCAGCAATTGCCCAAAAATCAAAGCTCTCTCAGGTTTTTTCTGGCGTAAGAACTAAGGTAGGTCTAAAGTAATAAATAGGAGACTATATATATAGGAGCCACATGCGACTATAGGAAAAAATAGGAAATCTAGGGCAAATCCCGAAATATTTGAAAACTTCCTTTTTTATCTCTGCCGCTGGAGCAGGCACTCAGGCTGCTCTGGTCGACTGTTCTGCGTGAAAGACTCCAATTCACACTCTTTTTCTCTTCTTTCCCTCCATCTGGTCTATCTCTCATCCAATGCAACTCCAGACCTGTAATGACTCAAATGGACTAAAAAGACTCGATAAAACCTTGAAAACTATTAGTAAGACATACATATAATGTGCCAAAAAAAAAATATATAAATTCCCCCAGACTTAGATCCTTGTTTGTCCTCAAACAAAATCAAGTACCAAGAACCGAGAGAAAGGTTTGAAAGTGTGGGAACTCGCCTATTCTTCAGCAACCATACAATAACCACAAATCTCTGAACCATATAAGCAGTTTAGCTAAAACAACACATTCTTACCAAGAACCCCACTGACTGCTGTTCAAAACGGCTCCATACTCTGTATCTCAGACCTGCCAAAGTTAAGACATTCCAGACAAAACTCCTTATATTCAATTAAGAGTAGCGTGAACTTCTCATCATAGGCATTAGATAGGGTAACAGTCTAGGTATGAAACATGCCTTTTTGTGTTTAAGTGGAGCTAATCAGTGTTTAGAGGTTACCAAATTTTGTAGAGGATGCATGATATCACGCAAAATTGCAAGAGAGGATAGATCCATTGATGTCCACAGCCTCTACTCGTTTTTGCGTATTCTTCTTTAGGGACAGTCGCTCTGATCTGCATGGTTCTCCTCTCTTCACTTTATACTCCTTCTAATTTACCAATGGCGTCTTTCTTTCTTAGGAATCTTCTCCTTCTTCATCACCTTATTCTGAAGTACATAAAGTTAAATTTTTTTTTTTGTTTTTTTTCTTCTGAATAATACGTAGGTGATGGTGACGAAGCAGGATGTAAAAATTGTGATGGTGACATGCCACTGGAGTTCTTGACTTCACATTCATTATTGTTTCTCTTTTTCTCTTAGTTAGATCATCGGCGGCAGAGCGGCTGCTCTATGTGCTTCCGCCTATTCTTCAGCAGACACTTCTGCTGCATCAACGAGTAAGAGACTATGTCGATCCTTTCCTCTCCAGCCCTTTTGCACATATATGCACATAAGATACTGAATAACAAATGCATGAGTGCCGAACAAAGGCTTTAGGGTTTTAAGGTGGGTACTATCTAAAGATGAGTTAGCCACTCAGGATCAGCAAGATGGGTAAAAAGAATAAGAAGTCCTTAGTGTTGATCATGTTAAAACCTATTCTAATCGCCATAACAAGAAGAATTGCAGTCAAGATTAAGTTCAAGTTAGATGGAGTTAAGTCTTTCCAGAGTAACCTCGATAAGCTGAAAGCTTTTGGAGAACAAGATGATGTAATGTCAGGGTGTTCTGGATCCACATGTGCGTTTGTCGCCCCTGCTAAGGTCACTGAATAAGATGAATTAGGGCACGAGGGTAGTTAATACACATCATAGAGGGTGGTTAATACACATCATAGAATAAGGTCCTGATTCCCACGAAGTTTGGACTGACTCGATAAAGACATCAAAATGACTCAAAGCGGACTGACTCTAAACATAAAACCAAAGGTAAACAATTATTAGCAGATAAGCGCCTCCCCCAGACTTACTTCTCACCATCCCTGGTGAGAAAATAATTCAAGAAAAGGCTAAAATAATAAACAAGTGCAGGAAGCAGAAATAGTTCAAATGGATATAAAAATGGAGATAAAACTAGGAGACTGCCTAGTCAGTATCATCGCTCTCGGACTGGCCAGCGGAACGTCTGTTCCTTTTGCGCGGAGTGGCCCATAGAATCTCTTCGTCACCCCTTGCAGTTCCTACTGGCTCTTTCCCTGGACGACGATTGCTCGGTGTAGGCTGGTCTTGACGAGGTTCAGCTGTGCTCAGAGCTCCCATGCATCCTCCTCGTCACCCCTTGCAATTCCTTCTGGCTCCTTCCCTGGACGATGACTGCTCGGTGTACGCTGGTCGTGACGAGGTTCAGCTATGCTCGGAGCTCCCATGCACCCTCCAGTAATCGCCTTCAGTATCCTCTTCATGAGGCTGTTGTTTTTGCGCTGAGAATCTACCATCCAGCGATGGTAGGCGGCGTCATCTGCGTCGTCATCAAGCGGGCCTAGGTCATACGCAGTGTCGCTTCCAACAGTGCCTACAAACTCTGGCTCATTCATCGTATCATCCTGGTAAGATGATTTTGGGTCGGCGCAGAGATACTGAGGCTCGGGGACTAAACAAATGTTGACCACATCTCCAAGCGAGGTGATGTCCGGTTGAGGCAGCTTACAGTAGAGGTCGTTCCCGTCCTTACCGAGGAAGCTATAGGTGGTCTCGTCGCGGAGAATCTGGCAATTAATCAGGTAAAGGATATCAATGAATGTCGGGGTCTCGTTACACTGGTAGAGGCTGAGATCAAGCTCCAAGTGGCAGAATAGAGAAGTAAGCAAACTCCCAGAACGGTCCTTTTTCAGAGAACCCTTAGTCACCCTCGCTTTCTTGTCCACAAACATCTGAACAAGCACACAACCTGGACTAGTTGTCATTTGAGCGGTCGGAATCCCAATGTTTGCGGATCTGATCTCGTCCTCAACTCCCGCAAATAACATCTGAAGCTCCCCGCGTTGCACCTTGGACATCTGTTCCTTTGAGAAGAGCAAATTGCACATGACCTTTGCAGCAATCTGCAGAACATGGTTGCAGATTCGAGATTGACTGGCTGATCGCGATTTGAAATCCCCCGAAGCGATGAACTTCCAGAACGCTTGCTCGGGAGGAAACTTCCTTGGGAAGGATGTCGCGGTGTACTCTTCAGATATCTCATAGATCTCGGTCAGCTTCTCCAAACTGATGGAATGCTTAACACCACTCGCAAAGAAAGTGAAGGAGGCTTCCTCAAAGATTGGGAAGTCGGGTCTCTTGAAGGTGAGCTCCGCGGTTGCTAGGACCTGTCTCACCAAGTCTGGGTACAGCAGATGAGTAATGTGGCAGAGATCAGCTATTCCCAACACATGGAGAACATCATGCAAATTCTCGTGGAGGCCCAAGTCGTTCAACGCCCCAGCGTCAACAAATCGTGTTGGGAGGATGTTGCTGTTGAGCAAGTAGTTGTAGCGGCGCGAGGCTTCCTTATCCCATTGTTCCTCGGATTTGGCATGGATGTTTGGGTCAGTAAGAAATATCTCAGTCCCCTCCTCTCGTGGCCATGGGTAGGTTGGGGGAACGACATTGTCCTCCTGTTCTCCTTGGGCGTGTGGTGGTTTGATCCTTGAAGCCATCTTGGTGCGTCTGGGACCCATCTGCAAAACAAAACCAAAGGAAAGAGTTAGTACCATTCGATTGGGTTTAGTAGGAAAAGTTGGAAGCTTTTTGCGATTTATTTGCTCTTTCCAAACTATTCCATAACCCAATGTAGAGAGAACAAGCGATTGATAATGGTAAACCAGATACAATCACTTTAGAAGACTAGGTACTTAGATCATCTCGCCAACAACAGAAATCGATTTAATAGATCCCAAAATCTATATCCAAACAATCGATGCATGTGCAATTGAAGATCGGTGGCGCAAAGGTTATAACTTTCCATCTATTCTAATCGATTTAACCTATTCTCAACTCTACTTCTCTTAAATATCCTAGCAGCAAAATGAAAGGTCGATTTTGATTTTGAAAAATCCTAAAATCGATCTATTCAAGAGCAAAAGAGAGGTAGAGGAGAATATTTATGGCTGAGAATCACAATGTGATTTCGCCTCTTATCGTTAGATCGTTGATGGAAGAGTCCTGCAATTAATCAAACAACTCGAAGTCCAAGCAAAATAGAAATCGAAAATCGCAAAACAAGTTGGAGAAGTTTGAAAAGTTGAGGTTACAAGGAGAGGAAATCGAAGTGGAGGGGGTGGAGGCGGTTTTGGGGGAAGTGAGGAAAAGGTGGGGTAAGTTCCTCTTTTATAGGCCCCCACATCGTGGCCCACTTCCCACTTGCTAGGGTTTCCCTTTTAAATTTTTACAAAAAAATTACTAAAATTTAATACTTCTATATATATATATTTTTTTTTTTGGCTCCCGGGGAACTTACCTTAGCGGAGCAGCTACTCCGAAAAATCGGAGACTGTTCCTGGTTGTGCAACTCGGGATTTTTGATTTTTATCCTACAAATAAATAAAACCAAACACAAAACTAAATCTAAAAGAAATATTTACACTCACCAGTGGGTTGCCTCCCACCAAGCGCTTGGTTTAAGTCATTAGCTTGACTTGGTTGGCCTATTAGGCTAAGGAAGGACCGCTTAGGGGAATTTTGTCACCCTCTGCGATTGTTGTCTCAGCGTGGTATGGCTTTATGAGTTGACCATTGACAACAAATTATTCCCCTTTTGTGTTCAGCAACACAACAGCTCTGTGGGGGGGGGGGGGGGG
>NC_027756.1:18793247-18799048 GCF_000695525.1 Brassica oleracea var. oleracea | reverse complement strand
ATGGTCCGGACCATCTAGATCACAGCTTTCCAGGGAACAATCGTAACCTTGAGTTGAAAATGAGCACCTGATCCTTATGTTGAAAGTTGCGGCTGATGATCCTCTTGTCATGATAGGCCTTAGTTTGCTCCTTATAGATCTTTGAGCTTTCATAGGCTAGGTGTCTAATTTCTTCTAGCTCGTGTATCTGCATGGATCGTCTCTCTGCTGCTGGTTTGATGTCGAAGTTGAGTAGCTTCACAGCCCATGCTGCCTTGTACTCCAACTCAACCGGCAGGTGACATGCTTTACCGTACACCAGGTTGTAGGGAGTGGTCCCGATTGGTGTTTTGCAGGCTGTTCTGTAAGCCCAGAAAGCGTTGTCTAGCTTGAACGACCAATCCTTGCGACTGGTGTTAACTGTTTTCTGCAGGATGCTCTTGATCTCTCTGTTTGAAACTTCCACTTGTCCACTAGTTTGAGGGTGATATGGCGTGGCTACCTTGTGTTGCACGCCGTTCTTCTTCAATAGACCTGCGAAGATCTTGTTGATGAAGTGACTACCCCCATCACTGATGACTACTCGTGGTACCCCAAATCTTGGAAAGATTATGGTTTTGAACATCTTGGTTACCAATTTTGCGTCGTTTGTGGGACTGGCTATTGCTTCCACCCACTTAGAAACGTAGTCAACTGCTACCAATATGTATTCCTTCTTGAAGGATGGTGGGAATGGTCCCATGAAATCAATCCCCAAACAATCGAATACTTCAACCTCGAAGATGAAGTTCTGAGGCATCTCATTCCGTTTACTGATATTCCCTTGGCGCTGGCATGAGTCGCATCTAGAGATGTAAGAATGGGCATCTTGGAACATTGTTGGCCACCAAAAACCGGCTTGAAGGATCTTAGACACGGTTTTAAATGTCGCAAAGTGCCCTGCATAAGAGGAACCATGACAGTGATAGAGAATTCCTAGAATCTCGGACTCAGATACACATCGTCGGAATGCTCCATCCTTGCAACTTCGGTACAGATAGGGTTCATCCCAATAGTAGTGTCTTGCTCCTCTTAGAAATTTTCGTCTATCATTGCCAGTGAATTTGACAGGTTCTTTCTCAGCAGCCAAATTGTTGGCGATCTCAGCAAACCATGGAAGATTGGGATATTGCTTTTTGATCGCAAAGACAAGGTGTTCCAGAACGCTGGAGCAAACTGGACGGAGCGGTTGTTCTGTAACGCTTCCCAGACTGATCGAGTAGACGTGCTCGATTGGAAGGTTGTCATCAAGTGTTGTGTCTTCATCTATCTTCATTCTGGAGAGGTGATCTGCAACGCCATTCTCAATGCCCTTTTTGTCTTTGATTTCTAGGTCAAATTCTTGGAGCAGTAAGATCCATCGGAGTAGCCTTGGTTTCGCATCTTTCTTCGTCAGCAAATACCTCAATGCTCATGATCCGTGTGCACTATCATCTTGGTGCCAACTAGGTAGGATCTAGAAGTTCCTTTTCTGTAGTTGCATAGCGACATTGAGATTCGTCTAGTGTCATGCTCGCGTAATAGATCACTTGAAGCTTCTTATCTTTTCGTTGGCCTAGCACAGCTCCAACTGCGAAATCGCTTGCGTTTGTCATGATCTCGAAGGGGAGCTCCCAGTCTGGTGGCTGCACTATGGGTGCACTGACTAGAGCTCCTTTGATCGTGTGGAAAGCTGCCAAACAATAGCTATCGAACTCAAATTTTGTCTCCTTGCAGAGCAGGCGAGTGAGTAGTCTTGCGATTTTGGAGAAGTCCTTGATGAATCTTCTGTAGAAACCAGCATGTCCGAGGAAACTCCTGATTTTTTTTGCTGAGTTTGGAGGTTGTAAGCTCATCATCACTTCTATCTATGCCTTGTCCACTTCGATCCCTTTCTCTGAGATTTTGTGACCGAGAACAATTCCATCTCGCACCATAAAGTGACACTTTTCCCAATTCAAAACGAGATGCTTTTCTTCACACCGCTGAAGGACCCTGCACGAGTTTGACAAACAAACAGAAAAGGAGTTCCCATAGACACTAAAGTCGTCCATGAAAACTTCCATTATGTCCACAATTAGGTCAGTGAAAATAGACATCATACACCGCTGGAATGTCGCAGGAGCGTTGCATAGCCCAAACAGCATTCTCTTATAGGCAAAAGTTCCGTAGGGACATGTGAAAGTTGTCTTCTCCTAATCATCTGGGGGAATGGGAATCTGAAAGAAACCTAAATAACCATATAAAAAGCAAAAATATGGATGGTTAGCCAATCTCTCAAGCATATGATCAATGAATGGAAGTGGGAAATGTTCCTTTTGTGTGGCGGTATTTAGTTTTCGAAAATCAATACACATACGGTGGCCAGTTACTGTCCTAGTAGGTATCAATTCATTCCTTTCATTAGCAACCACAGTAATCCCACCTTTCTTAGGGACTACATGAACATGACTAACCCACTTACTATCAGAAATCGCATAGATTACGCCAACTTCTAGAAGTTTCATTATCTCTTTCTTAACGACATCTTTTAGATTTGGGTTTAACCGCCTCTGATGTTCTATAGAAGTCATCGATTCATCTTCTAAGTGTATTATATGCATGCATAAATCAGGTGAAATACCAGGAATATCTTCTAATGAATATCCTATTGCCTTGTTGTATTTTCTCAATTCACACAATAGTTTAGCAGTTTCCACATTATTAAGCTCAGAGTTCACAATGACAGGGTATGTTGAATTAGGTCCAAGAAACGCATACTTGAGTCCCGCCGGAAGGGACTTTAATTCGATCTTTGGAGCCTTGAGTTCGCTCCAGGAGTCATCGAGCAGGTTGGTCGGTTTGTTTGGGTTTTTAAGAGCAGTTGCTCCTTCTAGTGAAATCTGATTGCTCGTCTCCTCCAGACTTAGAAAAGCGATTGTCTTCTCAATGCTTTCATTCGAGTATAACATCTTTTTGTACCCATCAGCATCAACGTTGAACGTGTTCTGTTCAGACTCTACTCGTATCAGAGCCACTTCCAAAGGATCACCTGCTTGAATTTCTTCAATCATCCCTTGTTGAGGGGTCAAGGCGGCGTTCTCGTCGTCAATCGTGAAGTTCTGACCATCTAGCATAGGCCGTTTGAGTAGCTCGTCCATCTCGAACTTCATCACAATATCTCCTAGTTGGAGATCGATCATCCCATTACACATCAATGATTGCACCAGCTGTGCATAAGAACGGTCGGCCCAGAATGAGAGGGTCTTTCGGTTCATCTTCGAGTTCCAGGACCACGAAGTCTGCCGGAACAGTGGTGTTGCCAATTTGCACTTGCAGGTCTTCGAGAACACCTACTGGCAGCTTGACTGATCTGTCCGCGAAAACCAACGAAATCCTAGTAGGCTTGAAGTTGGTTAGTCCCATACGTTTTGCAACTGAGTAGGGCATGAGATTCAAACTGGAACCTAAATCACATAAGGACCAGGAGGAAACTGTTTTTTCCAATCTGAACCGAAAGGACAAATTTTCCAGGATCTTCCAGTTTCCTGACTGTTCTGTTTTGAAGGACTGCGCTGCATTCTTTTGAGACCATCATGATATCGCTGTCTGCAGAGGGCTTCCCAGAGATCAACCCTTTCACAAGACTGCGCATTGAGGGAATCATCTGAATTGCGTCCATGAGAGATAGCTTGACATTCAACTCCTCTAGCATCTTCTTGCACTTCATCTCTTCGAAATCCTTACGTGACTTCTTAGCAGGGACTGGGTAGGGAACTTTTGGAGTGTAGACGCGAGCAGGAACAGGCCGATCTGGCGATGTAAGAGCTACTAGTTCTATCACAGCTGGATATTCTGCGTCTTGTTCGTCGTCCCAGACATCCTCAGGTTATTCTTCCTCTTTCTGTTTTCCCTTCTCTTTAGCAGTGAGCTTTTTTGGGTAAGGATCTGGGAGATGTCTTCCACTTCTCAGCTCGACTGCGTTACAATCCTTGGGGTTCTTGTTTGTTTTCCCAGGGAGTGTTCCTTGCTGTCTTTTGATCATTTCAGCTGTTTGAGCAATCTGGACATCCATCTTCCTTATGTGGCTTGCCACAACATCATATTTGGAATTTAATTCCGTGAACATGTTGTCCATCCGAGTGTTGATCTCAGTTGTGACCTGGTTCAGTGCTTTTCCTTAAATCTGCTTACCTTGCAAAAGTTGTTGCATCATTCCCTTCAGTTCATCTGGCGGACCGCTCGCAGTTGCTGGAGTAGCTTGCGGATTGTTCTGCCTGTTCTGGAACTGATTCTGTGCTTGGCTGAGGATGAACATCTTTCCATTATGATTCTGATTCTGAAGGTATGGCTTCTAATATCCAGTGTTTTGGAACTGATTTCCCTGAGATCGGTCGTTGGGGTTGTCCGGATTGGTCTTGTATGAGAACAAATGCGGGTTGTTCCTCACATTAGGGTTTGGATGGTAGTTCTGAACTGCCAACCCTGCCCATTGACGTAACTGACCTCTTGCTGATCTTCTTCCGATGTCTCGGTTACTGCTGCACCCTCTGTAGTACCTGGTTCCAGATTGGTTTCTTCCATGACATAGATCTGATTCTGATTGTTCCTGAGCAGCAGATCGCCCTTAGCGGCGAGGTCATCAATCTTCCTAGTGTCCATGCTGTTCACCTTCTTGAACAGTCAGTCTCCTCGTTTTTATTGGACAAACTAGCTTCCATGTTCTCTATTAGCGCGTGAGCTCCTTCTGTGGTTTGAGTCATGAAATCTCCATTGCTCGCTGCGTTTAGAGCATTGCAGAACTCCCATTCCACACCATCGTAGAAGATTCCTAGGACATGGTCATCGTCAAACCCATGATAAAGATACTCTCTGAGGGTATCATTGAACCGTTCCCATGCTTCATTGAAAGGTTCATTAGCGAGTTGCTTGAAGGAGGAGATCTTGTTCCTTAGGGCAGCTGTTTTGGCTTTCGTGTAGAAGTGGCCCAAGAAAGCTGCTCTAACCTGTTTCCCAGAAGTTAAGGAACCTGTAGGTAATGACTTAAGCCATCGTGAAGCCTTGTCCGCTAGAGAGAATGGAAACAACATGCATTTGATGAAGTCGGGTGGGATGCCATTTGCACGAGTGAAACTGCATATCTTTTCAAAAGCTTCAATGTGTTCCATTGGTATCTCAGCTGATAGTCCATGGAACATCTTTCTCTGGACAATATTGATCATGCCGGGTTTTATCTCAAAGTCTGCCCCTTTGACATGGTGGTGGAGCGATAGCAGAGCGCGTAGCAGGGATGTTACGCAGTAGGTTACTCTCACCAATTGGGACAAGTGGTTCCCGCTGTGCAGCCAGTTGCTACGCTGCGATTGTTTGCTGCAACTCTTGCATATGTTGCATCCGGTGCTGCATCTGTTGCATATAAGCGGCTATTTGTTCTGGAGTGCCGAAGTCGGCCATTGTGGCAGTAATTGATTTTTGTTGATAGTTGGTTCTTTCTACGCTTGCGAGTTCCTGATTTGTAAGCGAAATTAAGTCCCCTTGTGTATTGCTCCGAGTATGTCTACTGGTCATGCACTTGGGTCTTTTGCTGCAAAAAGAGGGTTAAACAAGTTAGAGGTTTTAGACTAAATAAATAACCAAAAAATAAAGGTAAAAAGTTGGTCCCCGTCGCAACGGCGCCAAAACTTGATACACTAAAATTGAATATTTGTTTACTGTCAAGTTAACAGTTTAGTTGTAATATCTTTAGATTCAATTCCAGAGGACCAGTTCACACTTTATCTTTATGGGATCAGAATTAAGCTAAAACAAAGTGGGGGGGGGGGGTT
>NC_027756.1:18792481-18793062 GCF_000695525.1 Brassica oleracea var. oleracea | reverse complement strand
CAAACAATTATTCAAGTTCAATTAAGAGTAAGTCCAGAACTCGGATCACTCAGGTTGAATCAACCCACTCTCGTGGTATTGATTCCTTTGCAAGTTGGTCTTGATGCCTAAACTCTCGTTTGGATCAAGATGCGCTAGCAAGCTTTAGAGATCAAGTCTGATATGTTCACAATACACCCTAATATCTACTCTCGCTGACTAGCGCTCACTCTTTCTTTCCTCTCTACTTCCTCTCCACTTCCTCTCCATTTCGTAGCAATGGTAAGCCTCTCTAATTCCTCTCTAATTTGGTTAGTTTATGATAGATTAGGTGGTTAGTATAGAAAATTTAGATAGGTTTACGGATTTTATGTTATTTAGTGTTGATTAGGTGGATAATGTTAGGAAATATACTGTTGATGTTAATTTTAAAAATTAAATTTTTTTCCCATGTTCGAAAAGGAAGACTTACTGCACATTACCGAGAGATGTTCGGTGAGCCGGGTAGTCGTTTAGACCCCTCTTCTTCAGCTCCCGGTTCTTCGGGTCAGGAGACTGTCCCCGAGACTCAGTACACTCAGAGAGTCTCTGGGTCTACTTCT
>NC_027756.1:18787951-18792291 GCF_000695525.1 Brassica oleracea var. oleracea | reverse complement strand
CGGAACTTTGTGGTATGTTACATTAATTTTTTTTTAATTCGTTTAAAGTTATAACATTAAAAAATAATTTCTATTTTAAATTTGGTTTTTTCCAGGTTTGGGATTGACGGATGTCTTGCATCGGACGTAACCGACACGATCAAAGGTTACTTCTCCATGGTACATCCGAACTGGCGTAAGACGCCTCACTACGTCAGTAAGACCTGGTTCAAAATTTACGCTGTAAGTTTCTATTAATTAATTATATATACTTTAATTTTTTCATGATATATATATATATTTCTTTTAAAAAAACTAATTATTTATTTAATTTTTTCCACAGCAAAAATATAATTGGGCCTTGGGGGTCACTGAGAGGGTGAGGAAAGCGTTTAACGCGAAGGCAAAAGTTCGCTTGTTGGACACGGTCTCCAACTGGAAGGGTGACTGGATCGTGAAGGGGTATGAGCGTGGCAAACCCGCTGAGCTCACCACAGATGTTTGGGATGGCCTCATCCGTTATTGGCGTCTTCCTGATTCCATTAGAATTGCCCAGTCTTGCTCTAACTCCCGTAACACGGTCGATGAGCACGGGAACGGGCCGATGCTTCACACTACGGGCCAAAAACCCCACGCCGGTGCCCGTATGAAAATGATAATTAAATATTTTATTAAATAATGACATCGTCTTATGGTCAGCGACGGGATAATGAAGTCTCTCAGCTGCGTAGAGAGTTGATCTCGACGCGATCTGCGTTCACAGCTCGTGTGGGTGGACGAGGGCTTCTTGGACGTTGTAGCGGCCACAAATCCAGAATGGGAGACCTTGTTGAGGACCATGCGACAACGAAATCCTATTCCTCATCATCCGACGCACATGCCGAGGCGGATGTAGCGGTGAGGAGTGATGAATACTACCGGACGATGAACGACTCCTAGTTCTTTTTTATTCGGTTCTTGTATTATATAAATTCAAAACTTATTTATATATAATTTTTTTTGGTTTTTGATCTTTTTAGAATTTTAATTTTATTAAAAAAATTAAATAATTTAAATTATTTTTTAATAATATTTTTATATTTCTGTAAAATAATGAAACGAAGTAAATTCGTAGCTAATGTTGCGACTTCTTTACGTGGAAGTTTAACGAGTTCTTTACGAGGAATAATTTACAAGGAAATGACGTGGAAACGTATACGTGTTCTTTACGAGGAAAACTCTCAAGGTATTTACGTGAAATTTACGAGGATATATTTCCGAGTTTGTAACGTCTGTTTTACGAGTAACTCGTTTCGAGGTATTTACGAGGAAACTTAGCGGAGTCCTTACGTGGAAGCTTTACGTGTTCTTTACGACGAAAAGCTTTGCTTCATTTTTACGACGAAATCATTTCCTCGCTATGTTACGACGAATAAGCGAGGATATATGTGTTACGACAAACGTTTAACGACGAAATGGGTTTCCTCGGTAATTCGTCGTAAACTTGCTTTTACGACGAATTCACGAGGAAAACCGCCCTCGTAAATCTTTTGTTTTCTTGTAGTGTATTGCTCAAAAGAAATGCCAAACTGAGAAAAAGAGTTTTAAGTCATTATGTAAAGGTTAAGTAAATACCTCATCCTCACGATCCTCAAACGTATTTTGTAGTTAATCTGCAACAAAATAAAGTGTCAGATGCTTTTAGCCGATTACAGAGGCACAACGAACTTCAAAAACATGTCTAGTAGCACGATCTTCAGCCAGTTTGAGCAATCTCAAATGAGTGAGTGCATACCTTCAGACAAAAACAAAGTAAAACACTGAAACAGGACAAGCATCATACACCTTCGGACAATAAGACTACAAATCAAGTTCAGATTGATGGTGTATGATTTAAACAAGAACCAAGCATAGTCGATGGTGTCTAATTTAAACAAGAACGAAAGAGAGACAAAATCAGTACTTAAAAAACTAAACAACAACAATAATCAATCAAAGTCAAGCTACTTTAAATATTAAGACTCTTCATCAATAAAGGGCCAATCTTTGAACTAGGGTCTTGATATTGAGACTCTTAACCATCTGGTAGAAGGTGAAAACTCAATAAAAGACCAATCTTTGAACTAGGGTTTGTATCTAAAACAATAATGCTCTAGAGATAAACCTTTCAAGGAGAAGAAGAAAGCTTACGGTTTACAACGAAACGAAGAAGATTGACGGACTATGCTTGATAAGGGTAGTGAACGACGGTGTGAGAAGAAGAAGAGCACGATCAACTTTCGATTGTCTTACCATACTCTTTTCGCAATCTCTTTAAACAACATTAGAAAAAATCTAGGTTTCAATCTCTAATAGATACATATCGAACAATCTCTTACTCGTAAAAGAAAGGTGAAAGACTCGGCGGCCGGAGAGAAACAGAACGCCGGCGATCAAGCAGGCGTCTCTGTGCTTTTCTTCTTCGAATCGAACATGAGAGAAGAGAAAAGAAAGAAGAGAAAGAAAAAAAAAAAAAGAAAAAAAATTCCTAAATCACAGTTTGCTGACACGTGTATTAAGAAACCTCATTATGATCGGTTGCCAAAACTCTGTATTAAGGATCGGTTACATTGATTTTTTTTTATTTTGATTTAGTTAAATCACTGCTTTTCTTAGAAACTCCACTTAAGGACCTGGGGTAATGTGTGTCTAATGATCCTGGTCGCGCTCATAGCTACAGCTCTAACTCGGTTGTTTTAGGGGTCGCGAGAGAGCAGAGCGTACCGACCTGCCATACATGAGTCTCTAAACCACTAAAGATAATCGAAAGAACTAGTACTTTGTAGTTTGCACTGTACGCGGCATAATTAACATATTTAAGTATATTATTGTGGTTTAGATATTTTTGGTATCCAAAATATTTTAGTTTGGATCAGTTCGGATCTGGTTATCTCGATATTAAACTTTTAGATCTATCCAGGTATTTAATTAGTTTTAGTTTTTATTTAATATTATTTGCAAATCTACTTCGGTTTGGTTCTTCGGATCCATATATTTTCCCTAAACTTACTTTAGCAAAATAAAATAAATATTAAACAAATATTCTGGGCTTATATGACATGCATAATTATTGGACCATAATGTAAGAATACCAATAAAAATGGTTGGGTGTCATGTCAATATTGTTGGTCATGTTGCAAAACTGACGCAGTCTATAACCAATAACGTGTATTTTCTTATAAAAATATTGGTAAATATAATAAAAACACGAGATAATAGAGTGAAGTGTTAGAATTGTGGAAAATAATGTGATCTCTTCGGTCGGCATCTGAATTTTGTTTTTCAATCGATTTCATTAACTTTGTTCTTTTAAAGCTTTTCTGATTTCTAATCTTTTCTAGCAATCTGATTATGTTTCTAATTCTTGGTCTGATATGAAAACTCCGTAAAAAATAATATTTGGCTAAATTAAAGATCCTACTTTATGTGTGGTGTTTTTTACCTCAATTTTCTTAATTCATAACCAATCACAATTATTTATTGTCTTCGTGTACATAAACTTGGCTAATTTCAGCAGGATACGAAACATTAAATTTTTAAAAACATTCTCTTTCCATCGTTTTAGTTGATGTGAATCTTAATGATTTTGTAATTTATTTCTTTCAAAATGATATTATTTATTAGTTGTATATATGAAATTTCAGTTCACTAATAAAAATATTGAAAATGCGGTAACTAAAAATAAAGTGATTAAAAAAATAGCGTGAACACATTAAATTATCTGTGGTAAAGTTAAGAAACTAGTGTGTGAATGCATTATTCATTAAATGATTGTGAGGCCAACACGCCAGCATACTCAAATTGAAATCGATGTGAGACAGTCACGTGTCTAACGTAATGTGAAAGTACGATGTTTCTTTTTTAATAAATATGGATATTGGGTAAAGTTATTATACATACTACTAACTTTTTATCTACTGTTGTATTTAAATCAATTTGGTAAAACTGGGACAAATAATAAATAACTAACTAACATTCACCATTGGCCAACGCTAGTACTCCGACCATTAAACTTTACATACTTTTTTTTCAAATCAATTTGGTTTAATTTGGACAAATAATAAATAATTAAAAATAATAAGGTTTTACATAACTAGAAGTTTACAAGTTATCAACATTGTTTTCTCGTATTTTGGTGGGCAAATCTCCAAAATATCACATTTCAAAATTTATATCACAAAAATAGCACTCAAAAACTAAAATGACCAAAATAGCACATTTCTAAGTTTATCCTTTGAAAATTTTAATTTTTTATTATTTTTCAAAATTTGAAATCTTATCCCCAAAACCTCATTTCTCAACTTTAAACCCTAAACCCTAAACTCTAAACCCTAAACCCTAAA
>NC_027756.1:18787057-18787928 GCF_000695525.1 Brassica oleracea var. oleracea | reverse complement strand
GGGAACATAAACTTGATTTAGTGCTATTTTTGTCTTTTTCTCTATTTTGGTGGTTATCATTTCTAATTAGAATATATTCTTTCTCAATATTTATCTCAAATTTGTAGTTTTATCTATACTATTATTCGAGAAGTGAATTTGTTTAGTTGTCATATTCTCCATCATTTTAGGATAAATCATTAGTTTAATTAATATTATTATTTTAAATTTTATTTTAATATATGTATTTATATGATATTTAAGATAATTAATAAACATTAACCTATTCTACATATATACATGTAATATTATTTTAAAAAATATATATTTATATATAATTATGGGAAAATTATATGTTTACCACTTTTATGCTACCTCTTTTCATTTTTACCACCACTAAAGGCACATTTTCAAAAATACATTCTTCGTTAAGTGGCAAAAGACTCTTATGCCCTTGTTCTTTATATATATAATAAATAAATATTTAAATAAATAAAAATCCAAAAAAATAAAAAATAATATTTTTAATTTTTTCGAATTCTAAACCCTGAAACATGAATTCTAAACCCTAAACCCCGAAACATCAACTCTGAACCCTAAACCATCAATCCTAAACCTTATTTTTTTTTTAAATACAAACCCTAAACCTCGAAACATGAACTCTAAACTCTAAACCCCGAAACATCAACTCTAAACTATAAACCCTAAACCTTCAACTCTAAACCCTAAAACATCAACTCTAAACCCTAAACCCTAAATTTCAACTCTAAACCCTAAACCATCAATACTAAACCCTAAACTATCAACACTAAACCCTAAACCCTAAAAGTAATCTCTAAACCCCAAACCCTAAAAAATTGACGTTAAACCCTAAAACATCAACTCTAAACCA
>NC_027756.1:18775477-18786932 GCF_000695525.1 Brassica oleracea var. oleracea | reverse complement strand
GTTTAGATTTGAAGGTTTAGGGTTTAGGGTTTACGTTTAGGGTTTATAGTTGATGTTATGGGTTTAGATTTGAAGGTTTAGGGTTTTAGGGTTTAGGGTTCAAATTTTTGAAAAATATAGAGTTTATGGTTTAGAGTTGATGTTTTAGGGTTTAGATTTGAAGGTTTAGGGTTTTAGGGTTTAGGGTTCAAATTTTTGAAAAATATAGAGTTTAGGGTTTATGTTTAGGGTTTAGAGTTGATGTTTTAGGGTTTAGATTTGAAGGTTTAGGGTTTAGGGTTTAGGTTTAGAGTTGATGTTTTGGGGTTTAGAGTCGATGTTTCGGGGTTTAGGGGTTTAGGGTTTACGTTTAGGGGTTAGAGTTGATGTTTTAGTGTTTAGGGTTTAGTGTTGATGTTTCATCGTTTAGGGTTTAGAGTTGATGATCTTGAGTTTAAAGTTGATGTTTTAAATTCAGATTTAGGGTTTAGGGTTTACGTTTAGGGGTTAGAGTTGATGTTTTAGTGTTTAGATTTGAAGGTTTAGGGTTTAGGGTTTAGGTTTAGAGTTGATGTTTTGGGGTTTAGAGTCGATGTTTCGGGGTTTAGGGTTTAGAGTTGATGATTTAGGGTTTAGAGTTGATGTTTTAGTGTTTAGATTTGAAGGTTTAGGGTTTAGGGTTTAGGTTTAGAGTTGATGTTTTGGGGTTTAGAGTCGATGTTTCGGGGTTTAGGGTTTAGAGTTGATGATTTAGGGTTTAGAGTTGATGTTTTAGGTTTTGGATTAGTTAATCATATGTTTTTTTTTGTCAAAGTTAATCAAAATGTTATAAATGTATTTTACTCTTCATTAAAGATGAAGATAAAAGTGGTTAGTGTAAACATGGAAAAAAGTACTTTAAAAATGGTATATTTGGCAATTTCTCTATAATTATCTTGATATTTAAAACATTTAATTAATAAATGGATATTAACAATTGATATTAACAATATCTACTGATATTATCATAATTATGGAGAAAATTCATGTTTACCACTTTCATTATTTATCTTTAACACCACAAAATTGACATTTTTAAAAATATTTTTTACATTAAAAGGCAAAAGACTCTTATACTCTTGTTATCTATATATAATAAATAATTATATACATGAATAATAAAAAAAAAAAATATATATATATATATATTTCTTTTTATGTTTTCGAATTATACTTTTTCAAATTAGAACTTTTTTATAAATTAATTTTTTGAATTTCTTTTTGAATTTTTTTTTTTCAAAATTTCTTTTTGAAATCGAAAATTATGTTTGAACCTATATTTTAATTTTTAAAATACTTTTTCAGTTTTTATTTCTATATTTATTAGAATCCTAAATTTCAAATTCTAAAAGGGAAATTACATGTTTACTACTTTCATGCTACCACTTTTCATTTTTACCACCACTAAAGAGACATTTTCAAAACTAAGTTCTTCATTAATTGCCAAAAGACTCTTATGCCCTTGTTCATTATATATTAAATAAATAAAAATCTAAAAAGTAAGAAATAATTTTTTTATTTTTTTTTTTCAAATTATACTATCTCGAAATTCAAACCCTAAACCCTAAAACTCAACTCTAAAACCTAAACCATCAATCCTAAACCCTATTTTTTTTAAATACAAACCCTAAACCCTAAACCATCAATCCTAAACCCTTTTTTTTTTTAAATACGAACCCTAAACCCTGAAACATCAACTCTAAACCCTAAACCCGAAACATCAACTCTAAACCCTAAACCCGAAACATCAACTCTAAACCCTAAACCCGAAACATCAACTCTAAACCCTAAACCCGAAACATCAACTCTAAACCCTAAACCCGAAACATCAACTCTAAACCCTAAACCCGAAACATCAACTCTAAACCCTAAACCCTAAACATCAACTCTAAACCCTAAACCATCAACACTAAACCCTAAGCCCTAAGAAGTAAACTCTAAACCCTAAACCCTAAAAAATTAACCCTAAATCCTAAAACATCAACTCTAAACCCTAAACCCTAAGCTCTAAACCCTAAATCCTAAGCGCTAAACTCTAAACCATAAACTCTAAAACCCTAGAGTTTATGTTTTAGGGTTTAGATTTGAAGGTTTAGGGTTTAGGGTGTGAATTTCAGAAAAATATAGGGTTTAGGGTTTTGGGTTTACGTTTAGAGTTTGTTTTAGGTTTTAGATTTGAAGGTTTAAAGTTTAGGGTTTAAAGTTGATGTCTCGGGGTTTTGGGTTTTGAGTTGATGATTTAGGGTTTAAAGTTGATGTTTTAAGTTAGATTTATGGTTTAAGGTTTACATTTAGGGTTTAGATTTGAAAGTTTAGGGTTTAGATTTGAAGGTTTAGGATTTAGGATTTAGGGTTTAAAGTTGATGTTTCAGGGTTTAGGGTTTACAGTTGATGTTTCATGGTTTAGGGTTTAGAGTTGATGATTTAGGGTTTAGAGTTGATGTTTTAAGTTTAAATTAGTTAACTATATGTTTTTTTTTTCAAAGTTATTCAAAACGTTATAAATGTTTTTTTACCCTTCATTAAAGATGAGGGTAAAAGTGGTTAGTGTAAACATGAAAAGTTGTACTTTAAAAATTGTATTTTTGGCAATTTCCCTTCTAAAAACTCCTCAACCCTAAACCCTAAGTCTAGATTAGTTATCCCTAGGGGTATAAATGTATTTTACCTTTCATTAAAAGTGAGGGTAAAAGTCTACATATATACTTTAATCAAAAGTGAGGGTAAAAATGGTTAGTTTAAATGTATGTTACCTTTTCTCATAATTATGTTTATCTTATATTAATTTATGATTTTAATGACTAATATTCTTTTGAAAATATGGCAAATCTCCAAAATAACACATTTCTAAGTTTATGTCACAAAAATACCACTCAAAAACTAAAATGACTAAAATAGCATTTTATCTTTTGAATTTTTTTTTTTTTTTTTCAAAATTTGAAATCTTATCCCAAAACCCCACTCCCCAACTCTAAACCCTAAACCCTAAACCCTAAACCCTAAACCCTAAACTCTAAACCCTAAATCCTAAACCCTAAATCCTAAACCCCTCCCTTTAACTCCAAACCCTAAACCCCACCTCTAAACTCAAAACCCTAAACCCTAAACCCTAAACCCTAAACCCTAAATCCTAAACCCACCCCTTAACTCTAAACTCTAATGTCTAAATTAATTTACCTTTGTGGTATAAGTGTATATTTATCTCTTTTGATAAAACATTAAGTGCTATTTTGGTCATTTTTATTTTTAGAGGCTATATTTGTGACAAAAAAATTTTTAGTGCTATCCTAGTCATTTTCTCTTGAAAATATTGATCCAAATATAGATTATGACAATATTAAAGTTAAAATTAAAGGTAAAGCATCATTGAAAATATGTCGTAAAAATAAATTATATAATTATGTTAAATAAACATTGAATATATATATATATATATAAGCATAAAAACTAAGAATAAAACATTAAATAACACTAAAAATTTAACAAAAAATAAGTTTTTTTTTGTCATCCACAAAAAATAAGTATAATATAAGAAAATAGAGAAATAATGTTTTATAATTTATTATTTTGTGTTTTGTCCCACTGTTTTGAAAATCTAGATTATATAACATTGATATTTTATGGGTTGTGATTATTTATAATCCTTTATGTGCTACTGAATTTTTTTTCAGTCTACAAATACAAAAAGTTTTTAATTTCAAATCTAAATTTCCTATTTATTACTATAGAAAAGATTTTGATGCAAAATATACATTTCATATATAAAACTATGAAACAAAAGAACATAATTTAATATTTTGATTACCAATATGTATATTTATTTTTTATAATTTATAGTATTTAATTTAAAATTGTATTTAATTAAATAAATTTTATATACAAATAAATATTAGGATTAAAAATTGTTAGGAATATAGTCCGCACAAGGTGCGGGTCAACTAGTTTACTGTATAATTGTTTTAATTTTCTATAGTAATGCATTTATCTTCATTTGAATTATATAAATCAAAAAGATTGAGTCACTTGATTATTTTATCGATACAAAATAATTATGAAGGCCATTTAAAAAGATCTTTTTGTTTCATTTTGAAATTTTGATTATGGTTTTTCTAGGATGGAGAAAAATGTAATATTTTAGAACTTTTTTTTTTTGTAATTTAGTTCTTTAGACCATCTCCAATGGTTCACGTTATTTTTCACTCTAAAATAGAATAATTCTATAATAGAGTTGAGTTATGAACAATGGTTCACTCTATTTTTTATCCCCAATGGTTTACTATATTTTATAGTTCAATAGTATTCTATTTTATAGTGCAAAATAGAGTTATGAACAAAAAAATAAACAACTTATTCTATGTATAGAGTTAACTTATTTTTTTACTCTATTATAGAGTGAGAAATAGAATACTATTGTAACACTTTTACTCTAAACTCTATTTTGGTATGAAAATTAGAGTGGGACTGGAGATGTTCTTAGTGATTTGTTATATAACGATGCTGGCTTTTTGTTACTATTTAGTATTTTTTTTGTTTTTTTAAAATGATTTTTTTTTGTTTTTTTTTTTTGGCTTTAGGCATCAATAAAAGCTCGCACCACTCTGGATCCTCTTTATGGATTTTCTTGGTATAGCCTTTTACTTACATTGCATAAGTTGCATGAACATCTTCTCTTAAGACGTATAAAAGTTTCTGACGAATAGTAGACTTAGAAAACCTCAATTTTATTTATTATAAGACTGATATAAGAACAAGATAAAAATAGATATAATAGTAAATTAAAACATCTAGATAAATATTTGAAAAGCTCTCTGACAATTAAAGAGACTACTTGATAAGACGAAGAAAGAATTTTTCGGCGATTTTATCCCACAAGAGTCCAATTTCATCACCAGTTATGTAACCTTTTGCTTTGGCGATATTGCTCCATCCTGCAATAAACTTGTAACTGGTTTTCTTAATTAATGTTATTGTGTAATCATCAGCTTCATAACCTTCCTCGAGAATATGAATTTTCACTTCAACACCGTTTGATGATCCCAAATTCTGGACCATAACATTTTCCATCTCCGGCAATATATAACTTTCAAAATCTCTCTTTGGTAGATTTAACGGACCACCATAGCAAAGATCACTGTCGGTTAACGACCGATGGATCATATAGAGGTGAATAGAGCCATCAGGATATTTTTAAACTGAGAGAGATGATTATGAAATTGATTGATAAACAAAGCTCATTTACTTGTGTTTATGTATAGATTTCAATCAACTAAGCTTTTGTTGGAGGTTGATTTAACCTCCAAAATCTGATCCAGGACCGGTCCAAAAAGTTGATCAAAGGCTCATCATCACAAAAATTTCATGAAGAGCCAATTCATGGTCAAGGTCTTGGTAAAATCTTGGTCAGAGTATTGGTCATGGTCATGGTCAATAGTCTTGAATAATCATTAACTATACTCTGACCCGAGCGGGTGTATTTTTGAAAAAATATGTTTCTATTTGTTTTTCATGTCACTATTATATATCATATATGTGTCATCATATAATTAATCGTATTTTATATGTACCATCATATAAGTAATCTTATAAGTAATAGTATTTTATACATACCATCGTATAAATAATAAAATATATTATATTTTTAAAACTTAATGTGAAATATAAAAACAATAATTTAAGTTGGTATCTAAAATTGAGCTTTGTATTGTATTTTTCTTATATATATTGAAAACATTTTTTTATAATGGTTATTGGAAAATATTTTAGTACAAATTAATTTTTGAATATATGTATATTTGAATTAATTTTTTTGATACAAATCAATTTTAAATTATTATTTTGATTTGAAATATGTATATAAAGTTTAAATTTTGTTTTATAATTATTTTAGACAAAAGATGTTTTAAGGTAATTACATTGAACAATTTTCATATATTTTAAAGCTGGCTCAGATAGATAATTTCTCATAATATAATGAAATTCTATTTTTTATTAATAACATAAGTCCATTACTTTTTTTTCTTAATACTCTCTCTGTTTCATAATAAGTGTCATTCTAACATTTTTCTTGTTATACAAAAAATATCACTTTAGAATTTCAATGCAAGTTATACTTAAATTCAACTGGAAATTAATTGCAAATTGCATTGATTTTATAAATAATATTATTTATCTAAAAATACTATTGGTGAAAGAGGTGTAACTAATAACAATTTAAATACATGTTAATCATTTTTTTAATCTGTGTGAAAATGTTAAAGTGACATTTAATAAGAAACGGAGGGAGTATACTGTTATACATATTTCCAAACAACATTATATTTTTTTTATACAGTTATCCATGTTTTTAAAGAATTCTCAAATGTACTTCAGTTTTAATAACATAGATATTCGCAGGCAATATAGTAGATCCGATTAATTAAGGCAGCAAACCGGAAAAAAAATGGTGTCGTACAATTAAATTTTTTTATATGATGTAATTTCAATATACATAAGACATAATATTATGTCATAATAATTAATAGATTCATATATAAAGCAGTAAACATGAAATTAAATGGAATCCTTATGAAATATACATAACAGTAATTGTTCTTGTATTAAATGTTTTCTGTTAACCGCTTGGAACATTAAACCATAAATGAATATTTATAAAAGAGTTACGATTGGTAAGGAAAGAGGTGATGATTGGTTACTAAAATCAATTGAATTGAATTTTGATTTTGGTAATGTTATTAATCATGGTTTAGATAGACAGTGGCATAAATTTGTAATATTAAAGTTGATGTGAGGGTTAATTTTAATTTGTACTTCAATTTTAATTAATATTACTAGATTTTGATCCGCACGCCCGCGCGGATGTATGGAACCGGTAATTCAAATTTTTGGGTTTGTTGTAAAATTAATGATGTTTTTTATAGGTTAGTAAGTTCTGACATTGGTGTTTGGTGTTCATTTTGTTTTGTGTTTAATTTTAGATTATAACGTTGTCTTGTGTTGTTTTTGTATTTTTTTTTGCAGTAAAATTGGTTTTAAAAATATTAGAGGGTAAAATATTAGAGTGTTTAGTGTAGAATTTGGAAGTTTAATAAAATTATTCAAATATGGGTTGGATTACTAGCTCAATATTTTTAATGATTTTTAACATAATTCAAGAAAATAATATTGTCAGCAAAAAATAAAATTGTTATAGTAACCCAACCCACATTTTTTAGATTAGATAAGTCTAGCAATTTTAATATTTAACCCAGATTAGAGTGGACTTTAAACAGTTATCAAAGCCCATTTACACTTTTTTCCGGGAAAAAAAACAGAAACACGTAACCCTTCTATGTCTTTTTTTTCAGATGAAAGATCTCTTGATCCAGTCTCTTTGTCGGTGCCTTCCATTAATCTCCTCGACAAATCCCTAAACTGCTGTGAAATTTTCACTCAAAGGATGAAAGAAGATAGATCTATTGATTACTTCTGGAGATTTCAAATATAGGTTCGAGTTTGTAGATTTATGTTTAACTTTCTACATTCACGGTTAGTTGTTCTAATCTATGTTCTTTGTTATGATTTTCTAATATCCATTACAGTTTTGTAATACGAAGACACTACAATTGGATAGATAGATCCCGTCTCCTGTTTAATCACGAAGAAAAAGCCTCAGGTGGTTTCAGATCGGAAAAGAATCAGATGACGTATAACGGTGTTAATGGTGTTGTGAAACTTCTGTTTCCTGAGCTCAAGGCTAGTGATGTGTTTATTGGCATGGTTAAAACTAAGGCGGAAAGGTACACTAAGTATGGTAAGCTTGCTGCTGATTGTGGAAGACCTTTCTTGTTGATAGGTTTGATCTTTTGTTAAGATGTTTTTGTTGTGATGGTTTATTGGAATCATGATGAAAAGTCTTGTGTGGTTCATGTAGATGGATCTTACAAAATGGAGAAGATATTGGAGTTTCTAGGCAAGAAAAAGTTTCCCTTGATTAAAAAATCGAGTGAAAGCAATACTGCTTGGGTTTATTCCACTCCTATTAAGCTTCAGGTTTGAAGATTTTGTCACTGCAGTTTGTGAAAGAATACCAGTTGCAAGTCTATCTTTGTGTGCTTAATCGTAGTTCTGTTTTTCTCTTTTCTTCCTTAGTTAGGTTATGATCTTTGCCAAGGCTGATGATTTTCAGAGTATGGCTCCGCCTCTTGAAGATATTGCAAGAAGGTTTAAATCGAAGGTACTTCTGACGCTGAGTCTAAAAGGGCTATATAGATTTAGTTCTTAGGTTCCCTCTTAACGTATACTATTAATTTTCTTGCAGCTCATGTTTATATACATTGATATAACAAAGGAGAACCTTGCGATGCCATTCTTGACCTTGTTCGGAATAGAGGATGCAAACAAAACTGTTGTAAGTTTCTGATGCTTGTTCCAGTAATACAGCTACAAGCCACTGTGGATTAATCTATTTTTTTCTATATATATGTGAAGTGTTGTTCTGATATTTATGCTAGCCTAAGAAAGCTCATGTTTTTCAGGCTCTTCTTTTAGCAATGCAAGCTAACTCATGTTGTAATTTTTTTGTCACAGGATGCAGTGCTAAAAGAGAAGTGTAAGATTGACCTGTGTGTTGTGAGGATCACTGGCTCAAGTAACATGTTTGAGTAAGTCGTAAGTCAAAGAACTTGTTAAAGTTCTTTGTAGGTAAATTACTTTAATGCTTTTTTCGTTACACAATAATCATTTCCAGGGGAATCAACTTATCAAGATGTAGTGAACTTATGAAATAAGAGGGAGAGTCGGCTGATGCTGATATTGCAAGCTGTTACTACCACTGGTTGCTGCGAGGAATCCATGTTGTCACTACGACACAGGACAGATCTGGTAAAGTGTTAGATATTTGCTTTAATCATTTTTAAATAGGAAATTACAAATTTGTTCTTGTTGAGGTCCCATGGTTTGTTGATCAGAGCTAAGCCCTGATTTTAAACTTTTTAAATCTGTAGCATGATGTTGGACGTGGAAAGGTCAAAGTATCAGTTATCAAGATGCAAAAGAAAACAACAACCATGGGGATCAACATCTTATAATACGGTTAGTTATTACTTATCTCTTCTAAGTAAGTCGTAAGGTTTCTGAAGTAGGGCAGTGTAGAATAAGGTTTTAGATTAGAGAACCCTGCCTTTAGTTAGTATGCTTTGTTTTGACTTGCTTGAGTGTTGCTTGGTAAGGGTATATGTTAATGATAGTCTTATATAACATGCGCTTTATTTTGATATGGTTTTAAAGACCAAAAAACTCATGCATCTGTCTATATCAAAAGAATAACAAACTTATTGCATTCCAGATTCGTTGGAAAAGAAAACAAATGTTGTTTGCATAACTATTAGAGAACTTTGTGAACCAGCAAGCATGCTTCCACCATAGAACATGTCAACTTCTGAGATCTGCTAAGAACAAATAGTTTTTATTATATGTAATGGGCGAGTCAAAACACATTCCCTGGTTTTTAAAACAAAGATCACATCCAAACAAAAACTGTATATGACATCAAAAATATGAAAAGACATAACTTATTACCTCATTTGTTAAAGGTTGTCGAAAACTTCTTTGAAAACTACATTCTTAGTTTGTTTATGTGGTTTGCCATCTTCGTCTAAAATCAGAATTTTCAATCCCTTTTTGGAAGTCACTCTAGAAACAGCAACATATAACTGACCATGTGAAAAGACAGGTCTTGGTAGATAAAGACCTACTTGAGATAGTGATTGCCCTTGACTTTTGTTGATTGTGATTGCGAAAGCCACAGCAAGAGGCATTTGTCTTCTTCTCATTTTGAATGGCAATCTGGTGTCAGAAGGGGTTATTAGCAATCTAGGAATATCAACTATCTCCCAATTCTCTCTCCTGTTATAATCCTAGCTTGAACCATAAAATCCATTACCTGAGTGATCTGCAGTCGTCCCATTCATTAAGCCATCAGAAGGAGCTATGTTTCTCAAAACCATAACAGGACAACCAACCTTTAGTCTAAGACTATGGTTTGGTAAACCAGGAACCTTAATTGTGTTTAGAAAATCAGCACTAAGAGCTTCATTGTTCACAGCACTTGTATCAGAAGGATCAATGCTATCAGCATTATTATAAGTTTTTTCCTCACCTGAAAGAGAAAACATATATTTGGAGAATAAGACTCAAATACAAAGAAAGCGAAATCAATAGATGAAAATAGCGAAATTTACCTTCTAGCTTGTCCAACATATATTCATTAACTGTATTAACATCCTCGTTAGTTGGACAGAGGATAGCTCTCTCTTGAAAAAACTTGGCTCTTTCTTTTCATGCAATGAAGTTGCTGTGCCATAAATCTCTTCGCTGATTGCTTCTATAGGATCATTACAGTCTGTAATCAAAAATTCAGGGGGAATTTCTATCTCTGCCTCACCATCATTAGGCTCTGAAAGTTTACCATCACCAACTTTTAATATCCACTCTGAAAATTCTTTAAGATCCTTTGCCTCTGCTGGTGACAATCCTGCTGATAGCAATCTCATATTCTTGAAGAGTTAAGAACTTTGCAGTGCGTCCAAAGATAGGATGAGTTAAGTGAGGCCATAACTATTTCAGCTCTACCAGCACCATTTATAACAGGCAAAACCTGCCTAAAATCACCACCAAACACGATAACCTTTCCACCGAATGGTTGTGTGTCGTGTTTCCGAACAATATCAGATAAACTTTTATCCAAAGCCTCAAAACAATGCTTGCTCATCATAGGCGCTTCATCCCAGATGATAAGTGATGAGGCTTTCACTAAATTAGCTTGGTCACTCCCATGCTTCATAGTACATGAAGAAAACTCGTCTGGATTTAGAGGAATCCCGAATCTGGAATGTGCTGTCCGACCACCAGGCAACAACAGTGATGCAATGCCGCTTGAAGCCACATTTAGAACAATATCTCCTCTAGATCTGATAGCTGCAGAAAGCAATTTCCATAGGAAAGTTTTCCCTGTTCCACCAAAACCACTGACAAAAAACATTCCACCATCTCCTTTATTAACAGCAGAAAGAATCTCCTCATATATCTTTCTTTGCTCGCAAGTCATCTTCAGCAGATCTCTTCGAAGAGTCTCTAACAAATCAGAACGCTCATAGCTGCGTTCGTCTAGCTGCGTTCGTCTAGCACCAAGACATTTTCATCGTGGATACTTATCTTTGGCGGTTTAGGCATAGAATCAAATTTTGCAAGTGAAGTTCCAGATCGTTTCAAGATTTTTTCAATCTCAAGTAAAGCATACTTCTTTTTGTCGTCATCACTCAGCATCAGACCTAAAATGAATATGAAAAAGTCAAGAAAGAAACTAAAATTATAAGTCTTGAAACATAAATTCATGTAGCTAAATTGAACAATCAAGTTTAAAATCTAAAAACATACCTGGTCTATTAAAATTCCTTCTCCT
>NC_027756.1:18770825-18771093 GCF_000695525.1 Brassica oleracea var. oleracea | reverse complement strand
ATAACACTCGTTAATTCCACGTATGATGAAATCGTCGTAAATACCACTTAAGCATAAATCGTAGTAAAGACCACGTAACTAGAAATCGTCGTAAAGATCACGTAAGCAGAAATCGTCGTAAAGACCACGTAAAAAGATTTAAACATAAAACACGTTAATTCCACGTAAGCATAAATCGTCGTAAATACCTCTTAGTGTAAAAACTAGAAAAAAGGGAAAATGATAAAAATACCAGAATAACATGTGGCAAGACTTCCAGCAATTATAA
>NC_027756.1:18756941-18770725 GCF_000695525.1 Brassica oleracea var. oleracea | reverse complement strand
CACATGGACCATGAATCATCATATCTTTAATGACCTCATACAGTTCTAGTTCTTCCTTCTTGTTAGGAATCTCAGCAAAAATGATGTTGTCAATATCGTCTGTTGTAGGCTTCTTTAACTTCTTCATGAATAAGAGAATGTGAGCATGTGGTAAACTCCGTTTCTGGCACTCAATTGTGTACATAGCTGTTTAAAAAAAACATTTTAGTCAAAATATGAATAAACGCAAACGTAAGGAATACAATTTAAATATACAGATCATACATGTATAACTTACATGATTGTCTCTCCCAAAATATTTTTTTTGGTTAGAGTATCCATCAATGAATCAAGTTTGATCTTGAAAATCCTACATATAATGTCTGACCTGTCTTCAGCCTTTAGCTTCCTCGCCTTAACATATCTTGTGATCTCTGGCCATTTGGGATTACATGTGAAAGTGATGAAAAAATCAGGGAATCCAAAATGCTTACATATTGCCATAGCATCTAAGTAACAATTCTTCATATATCTAGGACTCCCTACGAATGAAGCTTGTAATGTAAACTCAGTTCCTTGCTCATTCATATCCACTTTTCCTGCGTTCTCAGACTCTTTAATAGAGTCATAGCTATCTGATCGCAAAGAAGGCTAGTTTAACTTCAAATATCGCAAACAATTAGACTCAATCGTTGTGAAGGCATCCACTACAAACTGCTGAAATAGCCTTCTAGAATGTAGGAGAGAATGCGATTCGTTCTTACGCTCATGCAGGCGAAAAGCAAACCATTGCCTCATACTGATATTAGGCTTCTTCTGGTTTTTCGTCTTTTCTGTTGCTCCTTTCTTAATACCAAGTCTGGACCCATCTTCACCATATGTAAACAAAAGAGGATACTGAAGTGCAAGATATGAGGCATGAATCTCGTTTATTCTCAGTAGTTTTCCTGAATTTTGTTGTAGAACAATATCCCTCCTGTCCATATCAAGACTAAAATCTCCAGGAATCAGCGCAGCAACCTCTGAAGCTGTGGGTGTGTTATACGTTCTTCCAAAATTTAACCTCTCACTAACAATCCTCATATGAAAAGAATTTTCAGGATCTGTGTTGAAGCGGTCCCTTGCTGATCTAAACTTTTTAACATATGGATTGACTTCATTCAACATCTTCATTAAAGTCTCTATAATATCTTTTCTGAGATGATCCTTTTTCTTGACCTGGATTTTCTGTTTATCCAAGCTATAAAAAAAAAAAAAATGTTAGTAATCTAAACTATTAAAAGCACGGTTTTTCTTTAAAAAATCTAAACTATTAAAAGCACAGTTTTTCATTAAAAAATAAACTTTATACCTTAAACATTTTGCTCTGTTTTCAACTTCATTCTCCGTATCAACTATATATAGCTGTCCAAACTTTGGTTCACTCCCCTCAGGTGGTGTGATACCCGCACCCAATAAATGATAATTTTCTCCTTGAAGCTGAAACATATCAGGGCCTCTACCTTTTTTCAGAGACCTCTCTACTCTTCCACCAAGAGAAGTGAAGGAAAAAACCATATTGTAGGGCCTTATATGTTTTTGAAAATGTCAGCTTCTTGGATCATCTCCTTGCAAGAGATTTTTTAAAACTCTTGGTGGTTCCTTCAACAACGGCAATTTCACTTGTCTTTGCATACAACATAATGAAAATGTCGGATTCTTTGCGTTTCTTCGCTTGTTTAGCCGTTCTCCATACCACATGATAGCACCACAATGAGAACAGTTGTAGTCCGGATCACCTTCATCTAAGTACTCTACAAATTTCACATCAAAATAGAAACATGCTTAAATAAGACAAAGATGAACATAAAACGTGTTAATGAATCAAGAAAACACACAGAATCAATACCGTTTTCACTAAAACACTTTTGGTTAGGTGGTTTTGGCGCCTTTATAACATCAACAGTGTGTTCTGAATTAGGTGCCACTCTCTCTCTATCGTTTGGATCAACCTCAGGCTCAAAATCCATAGTATCATCTAAATCAGAGTCCTCATTTTCTGTATCAGTATTCTCTAGAGAAGAACATTCAAAGACTTGCTGGCTATCTGTATCAATGAACCCTGTTAAACAAAAACTTCAATTATATTTAAGTACCAAAGAGCATAAAAAATCATACACTTGATAAAAGATTGGCTACCTCCAAACAAATCAGTTCCGACTAATCGATCTTCTTCTTGTATGGACTGAGCTGACGCATCGAATGTAGATGATGATGAATTGCATTTTTTTTCCTTAGATGTTCTATATTAGTAATGTCTTTCAATACATTACTTGAACTTCTGGTTTGATGGAATCCCTTAGTTTTCATAGATTTGAAACTCCTCTTTTGTAGATCCTCTGTTATAATATTAAAGAAAGTTGAAATGAGTATGAAAAATGAACAGGTTAGAGCATATATATACAGTAATAACCCAATCAAACACTTACTTGATAATGAGGTCAAGCAACTGCTTAACACTGGGATGTCATTCACTTGGTCTTTTATCTTTTCGAGACCTTAGAAACATTAGAAAATGAAATACATTTTATAGAACTTGATGATTGTACATGATGATAGTTAATAGGTCATTTTAGATGAATCACTTACCAAGGATACATCTTCTTTTATTTAAAAGTGTTTGCGGTGAAAGCTTGCGTATTTGTTGATATGTAGGAATAGTGTAGTTTGGAACATGTTGATTCTCAATAGTTTTGAAGAGTAAAGTAAATAGAACTTAATGGAATCGGCTGGTTTGAGATGGGATTAGAAAACCTCTGAATCTCTTCAAGGTTAGGCATATCACTGCATGATGCGGTTTTGTTTTTTTCGGCAGTGTCAAATCCTATTTGGACGTTTCATCTCTTGCGATTCATCACTTGAGTGTTTGGATCTAGGAATGTTCCTTGTACGACCACAAAGAAGAAGAAATTGTGGGAAGAATGGGAGAGCTTAAGATTAGATTTGCATATATTGAGGTAATCTACTATTTTACAGGGTGTAATTTTAGATTGACAATATATACTTACCTTAAAGTTAGGATAATAGTTATAATTATGAAGTTTAATTAGTAATTATTGTTTTTAAACATCTGTAACATTAACGGGGGTTTGTATGACATTTATATAGATTCCTACTCTTACTGCATGTAAATTGATATTGCCTTTGTTAGTAAAACTACCGATGCATGAGAAACAAAGATGGAGCAGATTCGAACATTCATACTCTTTAAGACAGGTACACTCTTCTAAACAATCTTACTCTTTTGTCAGTTTGAGACCTTTAGATTACGCAAGTTAGTATAGTTTTACTTTAGAACTATATGAGTTGATTGGTTAGTTAGGCTGTTGTGTGAACTGAATAACATTGTTTTGATTAGTAATTAGTAATTACATTATATTAGTTTAAATTAAATTTTGAAAGAATGACTAAAAATATAAGATGCATCTAATATATCTCATCGTTTTAATGCAATCCACATAAAAACCCAGCTTATTATTTAATATAGGAAATTCAAATAACACAAAAAACCAAAAAAAAAGCACAAAGCCTCAAATCGAAAGTACGGAATAAATCAATGCATAACAACAACTTGAAAAATAGGGAAAGGAGTTCGATATCGGAAAGAAACTTGATCTTCAGCCTAATCATTCTTGGTCTTCTCTTGTTTGATGATCTTGATGCATTGTTTCTTGGAAGAAGATGTTAGGTCCTGTAGGTCATAATCATCTTCCTTGCGCTTTGTTATAGGAGTTGGACACTCATCAGAGGAAATTTGATCCAACATCATGGCCTAAATCCATTTAAAATTTTACGCTTTGTTAGAAACTATGATTACGCACACAGTAATAACATGTAAGGCAAACACTTAATAAATAAAAAATATACTTACTGATCTAGATGACATGGTAGAAGAAGTAGTGACCATATCAGAATTAGATTGAGAGCCAGTCTCGATAGTAAGAACTTTATCTCCAGAACAAACCTCTAAAACAACAAAAGTGTCTGAACCATTTGTGACATTGTCTAACATTATGGAAATACCAAAACAGAAAGACTTTCCCACCAAACTAAGAATAGGTTCTGGTAGTATCTCTGGATCTTCAATCTGATATAAAGTAGAAATATAAGGGGGTTAAATCTAAACTATTATCGTGGGAAATAGTATCTGCAAAGCACAAATTCATATCAAAATATACCTCCTCATAAGAGCCATCCCATAATTCTTCAGCATCCACTGCAACGATGGACTTACCAACAGAGCCTAGCAACATCAAATTACATGTTGCAGAGTCATCTTTGACAACCAAATGTAGCTTGAATCTATACAACAAAAAAAACAAAAACTCAGGATATAGTAAGAATAATTGGATCAAATAAAATATGTGAACTGTCAATAATTAGTTTAAGTAAATATCACCACTTACTTGGATCCAACCGTATTGATATTAGAACGACAATGTTCACAACGAAACAAAGGCTTATCTTTCTTTGTCATCCTTCCATAATCAACATTAGGAATCTTATTGACACGTTTTTGGTGCCGGTTACAACCAATGTAGAACCAAGACCAATCTGTATCTATTGCTTCAATAGTACATATGATTTTGCAAATCTCCACCTAAATATTTTATAAAATCGATTTGTTTTACAATGCTCATAACCATAAGGCAAAACAATTAAATTCTGAAAAAATGTATAATGTACCTGAGTGGCCTCAGCGGCTTCTGAAATTGTTTTGATCTCAGCATCATTCCGGTTATATAAAGAAGGTTTTTGGACCAGACCAACAGAGAGATCATCATTTGACAGCCTTAAATGCATTAAGATCAGTAAAATTTCGACATTTTTAAAAATTAGATATGAAAGATACGCATGTAATAATATATAAAGCATAACAAAAGAAAAACTTTTCAGTTAAATGGGTAACTTCAGGGATCATTGCATTCAGGAACAGACGTGAAGCATCAAAAGCATTAGTGATTTGCAGCTCTCCTATTAAGCATTAAACATAGTGTTTGAATTCGAACAAAAAACCAATTAATCAAGTACTGTTATAAGAGTCAAAACAAATACCTCTAAATTCTTTGATTTTTGCAAACCTGATCAAACAAATAATTGTTTGATCTTTGCCAGTAAACGGTTCAAGTTGCTCTGCATATGTTCCCCAGAGACAGCATGCTAGATTGTTTCCTCTGACGAAATCAAAACATGTTATTTAGTAAACGAAAAATAAAGTGTATAAGCTAACGAAAACAAAGTGTTGTGAAAACAAACTCTGCGTCAACTAAACGAAACTGAACCCTCTTTCTGTCTTCGCCAGAAACTTGAACAGTCTGTACATCACCAAGTTCATGAATTCTTCCTATAACATCTGTGAGATAAAAAAGAGAAACATAGGTAACGACTTATATCAAAACAGAAATGAAATGATTTAAAACAATATGAATATAACGGAAAGCTGGCCTTTTGGTCCCATTTTCAATTTCTTCATAATTAGCAAGAGATAGGAAAATTCTATCATCAGCTAAATCTGATCTTGATAGCACAGCGTCTTCTGCTATAACCATCTTGTATTTGTAGTTGGTAGTTCGATATTGACCACCAGCTGGAGTGACGGTAACATGTTCAATAACTCCCCATGAATCTATAGGAAAGACACGTTGAATCCGTTGCATGAGAGATCGTTTGCTAGTAGCATGGATCTTGTTACCCTAAGAAAAACACAGTCATATTAGATAGATTTCTGACATTAGTAATACAATGAAAGAAAGAAATGTGTATTACAAAACTTACCCATTGATCTGCTAAGACCATCTCGAAAGTATCACCTGCAAAAGGTGTGTTTTGCTTCCATGAATGTAAACATTTCACTTGAATTCTCCAGTTGTCTTTGAATGGCCTGAGTTTTGTGAGAGGAACAAATGTCGTCATTTTAGACATTTGCGGTTTTGTATTTTTTTTTTATATATGATTTGGAGAATAGATGATGAGATATATATAGTTGTGATAGCAAATGGGATCCCGTTAGGTTAATTCGTAATAATTATATGGTAAATTTTGGTAGTTATAATTTAAACACATAATCAATAGCAAAATCTTTGCAAAATTATTTAATGTACATTCATTATTTTTTATGTAATAGGGAAAAGAGAATATTAGATATTTAGAGATATGCACTAATTGGTTGGCAAGTTGTTTGAAAGATAATTATATATGCTAGTAGCGGCCGATATTAAATAGGGATTACATTAATATCTTAATTAATTATGTAGATTTAGGCGAGATTATAGGCGCTATAAATTAGAATTTTCCTTTAACAACATATGTGAATATCTGTTTAGTTGGTGTAGCTTTCGTAACACGCTTTTTGGCTTGGAAAAAAAGATTGGGTATCATGCAGTAGAATATCCTTTTCAGTTAGTTGTTATCTTCACTTTAAGAAGTTAAAAATTATTATTCATATACGCATGGAAGATTTGATTTTCTTGTTTTAAAACCGAGAATATCATGGGTGGGTAAGAAATACGAAAAGGCAAAAATGTTTCAGGAATTAAAAAAAAAAGTCAAACTACAGAGTTTAATGGTAGTGGCATAGGGATGTAATTTTTTGTGCAACTATAAGGAGTAATTACTATTTGTACTTCTGCTTTAATAGTTTAGATTATAGATAGATAGATAGACGTGGGTTCAACTGATGAAGTCATGATGCACCTAAGAGCATCTCCGAAAAGACACTCTATTATGAAGTTTCCAAAACTCTATATTTGAAGTTTAAATGTGCTCTTCTCGAAAATCAAAACTTCAAACTTAACTTCAAAATTATTTTATATTATGGTATTTATGTTTTTCATAATTAATTTGAATTCATAAAAAAATGTAAATAACTAAGCACAAACATAAAAATATTAAAAAAGTAATTAATAAATTATTATATTAAAATTTAAATTTTAAATAGAAATAACATAATTAATATTAAACTTCAAGCACAATATTCCATAAAATTATTTCCGTAATGTATATATGATCAACTAGTGTATTCCGAAGTAAGAAATGACTCTCTTTGATTTTTAATTTGTAGATTACAAACTAAAAATTGTTGAAATCGATGATCTTAAACTTTCAAATATATTAGATCTGAACAAATAAGTAAAAGAGGAAAATAAAAATTGCTAACTCTATCGATGGTATTAATATTCAGTGACTACATTCGATCTGAATAAGAAAGAATCGTACCAAAAAGACATCAAAACAACAACAACAACAACCATATTCGGTACACAAAATTTGTTTGGACAATATTTGGAGATTTTGGAGTTTCCGGATCAAATTTACCTGACTATTAGTGTTGTTGTAATGTTTAAATTTGTGTAATAGTTATGTCTTCATGTATTTTTTTTAAAAGCTTGTTTGTTGTTAATGTTTTTGTATTGTTGTCGTCTAAATCTTGTTTTAAAATATTTAAAATCTTATTTTAAAGTGTAAATTAAAATTTTTGTGAGATATTTTTTTTTAGGATTAATACGATAAACGGAAAAATATATATAAGAATTATAAATGTGATATGTAATTGTAGGGAATAAAATGCAAACAAAAATATGAAACTTCAATTTGAAATTTTGCGTAGTGAAACTTCAAATATAGAGTTCCACTCCTCGGTTTCTTTTGGAGAGTAAAAAAAAATCATGTTTGAAGTTATAAAATGTTTTTTTTGAGATGCTAACTCGATCGTTTTGCTGGTTAAACCATTTCAGGCCAATCTATGTTAAAAAGGTGTTGTGATTATATTAAAAGTTAAAACACACAATCGTACAGGGGATGCATCTTGACTAAAACAAACGACAATTTAAGAATATGGTAGTTTAAACAATTTCTCACTATAGTTTCTATTACAAACTATTCTATAAAAGTTTTGTATGACTAAAACAAACAGACAAATTAATCACATACAAAATCATCAAGGTCATCATAAATAATCATATATACTACTAATGACACTTCTTTTTATATAAAGTTTTGAGGGAAACGTTTGAGACGAGGAAGCCTCCATGTCTTAACAATTCTACTCTTTGATATTGAAAAGTTGGGCTCATCATATATGTATTCGACAAAAGAAGAGAGGATGATAACTACTATTACTTATGCTACGAAGAAAGAAAACTTATACAAATAAGCTACCTAGACGGAAGATAAAACAGCATTAACTAGTTGTTCCTCGTCGCTGCAGTGGAACTTGCTTGAAGAATGAGGTTTGAACTTTGAAGTGATATCTTTTGAATGTCGCCTATTTTATATAAAGTAAATTAATTAATCGCTTTTACTTTCCTGTTCTCTCTCACTATAGTGTAACATCAAAGGATAAGAGAGAAACAGGAAAGAAAAGAATAGACGGCAGTGTAGTGTGTATATAAGAAGAGACAAGACCAAACATGAGGTTGATATAAAGGTTTAGGACATAGTGAGAGAGACCTTAAAGACTAATCTGAATCCAACTTGGGAACTGTAGCAGACGATAGCTCTATATGGGAAACCCTCACTGCCCCGATAAGTCTCTCCGGCAATTCTTCTGGTGTATTCGCCTACGAAACGCAATCTCAGTATCATTCGTAAGATCTCAAGAGAAGAAGAAGCAACCCTAAGGATGGAGTTTTGTTAGATTGAGTTACCTGTACAAGGAAAGCCATCTCGACAACCAAAGATGTGATAACACCGATGACAAGACCGAGAACACCGTTTGCGACGGTGGATGAGCCGATATCTACATCTATCTGCATGAGAATGAAAACGTTTCTTTTGAGTAACTTTCTGATTCTTTTTAAAAGCTAACAAAATGTGGACTCACTTCCAAGTATGTCGGACCGCGGATGTAGTTGCAATCAACTGCTTTCCCGAGAAGACATGGGGTGCTTCCTACGCTTTGCCTTACTATCCATGAACCCTGCATCATTGAGGGGTTATTATGTGAATCAATTTGTCTTAGGACTAGAGAGAGAGATACCTTGGGGACTAAAGGTATAAGCTTGAGCCTACTATTGCGAAACTCGTCATCACCATCAACAAACCGTTGGAAGAGGGACCCAGGTACGAGTTCTCTTGTCACGAAATAAAATATCATACTGTAGTGTGTTGATCCAGGAACCTATAAAAATACCAGTTTACACATCTATTAAGAAAGAACCTTAAGTTTTGTAGTTTGTACATTACGTTGTAGTTCACGGGAAAAACTTACTTGAACATTTACTACCAATGAGAAAAGACCCTTCTCTGCAGCAACCTGAATAAATTTATCAAGCGATCAATAATAGCACAGGAAAAGGGATATTAATATCTCCCTTAAGTAGGAACTTAAGCAAGATTGTATCTCTTACTTGTGCTGCACAGCCCTTGCGTCTAGCCACATGATCAATTCTTGTAGTGTCTTTAAACCAATCGACGGCTACAAGATCCATTAGATGCTTCCCAGCAGGAGTCTTCAGTGAAATGTTTAAGAGTGATCAGAAATTGAATAGGTGCAATGTCCATTAGGTGAAAAATTTACTAACCTTTCTTTTGTCTTCACAGAAACTCTGGCCACGGATTTTGAAGTTGTTTCCATCCGAAATCCTCCAGCAGTTACGCCCATTTTCATTATCATCGTGTCGTAGATTACCCGAGAAGCAAGACAGATCAATGTCGAGAGCAGGTTCCTCTTCTGAGGTTTCAAATGACACGACCAAATTCATAGCAATTAGATACATTTTCACTGGTAGAACATATCAATTAATGATAGGATGCATCTATCAGTTTCACCTGTTTTCTTGGCGACAGTCTCTGGCTTACTCGTATCAGGCTGAAATATTAAAAATGTTAAGGTAGTCTTAACTCGATAGAATATATGGTTCAAAAGAGAATGCTTGATAGGCCAACCTCTTGTTCTGATTCAGCTATCTGAAACTCGTCATCGTCATCCGAGTCTTCATCCATTAGCACAGAGTTTCTCCCGGCCCCATTTGTCTGATCAATAGAATGCGAAGACTTATGCTGAGGCTTTCCACCTTTGCCCAAGGCTAAGGAAGAAGGTGCCATGTTAACCATAACAGGTATCCTGATCGGATGACTTCTTTCATCCGTCTGCAAGAACCACTCGCGCAAACCTGTGATGAACATGAGCCCATGACTTAAGAATGGCAGATGCAAGTGCGGTTTAAAGAAGAGCAGAAGTCATTCTCAACATGGATCTCCGTGAAAATGAGAGCACAAAGGAACATACCAGAGACACTGTTGAGCATTTGAAGAAGACAATGTTGTTGAAATGCTGGAAGATAACCTGCACCCCAACCTTTAAGATCAATTTGTATTAGATGTTGCACTTGCGTTCGGGGCCTTCCATTTCGGGGCTTTAGTGGGGCGATGTTAAATCCTCCACCTAAACAAGAGAAGGTAATCTAAGTTAAGATTGTAATACGTAATACATCAGAAGATTTGATTGTGGATTATAATTTGCATGCTACTACACTTACTCTCAAGATGAGCTCGAACAAACCCAGGTTGCGGACCACAATTAGCGTGCTCCCTAGAACGAAACAATACCACTTCACAGAAAGAGCAAGATAAATAAGTAAACTAGATATATAAAAGAGGCTGTCCAGTTTCTAGCATAAGTAAAAGGGGAAGGGGAGATACCATAGCTTCCATCGTCATTACGACGCCAATAACGAACATAGCAGAGGTCACGAGGCCACACAACCCTGCAGCCATTTTTGATAGTATGAGTTAAATAAAACAGAGCTCCTGGAGAGAAGTTGGTAATATTCTGACTGAACAAGAGGATTGCAAATAGTAAGCATTATAACGGTCCTGTAAATCCTTCCCACTGTTTTCTTCAGAAGAATGGACTGTGGTAAACAAAATAAATGAAAATCTGCAGAAAACCAAGAGGCCCCAAGATAACTGGTGTATTTCGTAGAGGGTGTGACAGAAAGATTTGGTTGATTTTGAATCAGATCTCTAGTTTTGTAAGCAATTGACCGAGATGTGCGAGTATTATTGGACGATTATTTTCCGAGTTCAATATTACATTGGAAACCAGTCGAGCAGAAGTCTGTGATAGAGTATTGCTGTGTGACCATCCACCTCTTCTACTAATCTCCCATTATGAAAACTGCAGTCCCACCTGCCAGACAATAAGAAAAGATGGAAACTGAGAGCTTCAGATCACAGACGAGAACACAAGAAAGATACTCTAGCTCACATAGTATTGAATATTGATAGAGAGTTTGGTTTAGACACTATCGTAGCCCAACGTTAGTGACTCTGTTTAACTGCTACAAAATATCTAATTAAAATTTTCCAGACAACGAAGCCTCTAACTATAAGAAATTGGATAAAAAGAAGAACACAATACAAATGCTCTCTTTTATCCTGAATATGAATGAGAATAAAGAAGATGGAGAAAGACCTACTCATATCGAGTGCCATCCATGCTCATCACAAGCTTAAATATTTCCTCACATGTGGCCTCCACTACACCAACAGCCTTCATTGCCCTGCTGCAGCTTCTTGGCTGCATGTTTAGCATTGCAAATGATGTTTTTTTGACTAAATAAACTGACTATGTAGTCAATAGAAGTAATGCCATAAGTATAAAAAGCTATTAAGCGCTCCATACAAGATAGTCAACTTCAAGTAGCTCTTCAAAAATCCGAAGCCCTGCCAAATGTATAAGAGGGAAGATTAGGCCCAACTTCAACCTTTATCATTCACTGATATTGATATACAGATTGTATAGCAGTGGAAATTTATTCTGAAGCAGATAACAGGCACAAATCTTAGGAGGGATATAGATCCAAAACACAACTCTAATGCCTTGCAGAAATGATGATACTTTCAGAAACCATGCATAACCACTAACCATTTTGGCACTGAAGGAGACGCCAGTGTTTTCTTGAAAATGCTTGGTTGCTGGAATTATGGTTAGACAACTCGGAACCCAACTCCTTAGTCCAGTCAAATATAGATTCTGGAGGGCCTGCACGTTTGTTTGAGGTAATTAGATTACATTCACGATCGCTGCTGAACAGATTAGTCCATGTAGAAATGAATTAGGAAAAACCATTTCCAATAGTTGTCCTCCTCAATAAATCAGGTCGAGAGTCATCTTCATCCTCCAGCGCACTGAACCTGAAGAAAATTGAAAATAATATTTCTACATAAATATAAGTATACAGTGCCATTCATCAACAGAAATAATATATCAAACGATTCTGATCACTATCCACATACAGCACTAGATTAGCATCTTCTGGCATTTGTCACATTCTTAGAAAGATTCGGAGCTAACATAACAGAATTGAAAAGGCATCTAATATTAAGAATGATGATTAGCTTACTATTAGTATTTAACATGATCCATCTTTCAAGCTTATTTCATGATCATTATCGGCAAACCACAACTTTCTTTTACGTAATAAAGACCACAATCCTCAACACATGTCAGATTTACTCTCTGTGAAGGAAGAGGAGATAATTGTACTCCATGACGATAACTTATGACTAAGGCAGAGAAACATATGATCAAGCAACCCAAGCAAATGAGTTGTTGACAGACAAAATTTAACATGCTTGCAGTAATAAAGAAATAATGTCAACTAAGCACTCACGGGCTTTCATGGTCTGACGATGAAGCAGTCCTTTCAACATCCATCCCAGGCTTATATTCAAAAGAAACATATTGCTGACCACTAGGAACTAGGGAGTCTTGATGCTGCAACATCACAAACACACAAAGGCATTGTTAGATAAGCACCAATCTACAGATTTGGGATAAACAACACAGGCAGATACAGAGGTGTCCTCATTTTTGCCTGATAATAGTTACCCTATGGTACAAAGACAGAAACTTAAAGATATGGCAGAAAAGTTTGTGATTCCACGAGACAGAAATGACAGACCTGATCAATGACATACTCGATTTTTTCCTTCCACATTAAAGCTTCCTGGATGTTGAACGCCGCCATCTAGCAAGAGGATACATACACCCGATGAACTAACAAGAAGCATTAAAATGCATACTAACAAGATAAAACTAATGTGATCTATTCTCAGAAAGAAAAGAAAAGATACCGTGATTCTGTGGCTTTTTTCTTTCTTGTTATAAACAGACAACACGTAAACCATCTGCGAAAACAGAGTCGAAGAAGATAAGAAATTGCAGTGAAGGATATGATAGGGGATAAATAAACTTGGCACGAGGGAACCTATATCAACTGATTCTCAAGAGTTAGTACATTTCCCAATTAAATACACTGTTCATTTGTCCAGAAATATTTAGAACTCAGCCATCAAAAACCATCAGTATGGTGATGTGAACTTCACAAGTTCAGAAAAGCAAGTAGAGTCCAAAGCCTAAATAAAAAAGGTTGCCACAAACATCAAGCAGAGAAATTTGACTAAGCAAAACCACATTCTACAGTAAATGACGCATAAGCACTAAAACTAGTCGGCATATGGATATGGTAATAACAAAAAGGATTTAAAGAAAAAAAAAAAAAAAAGAAGACTGACGTGACCATGATGAGTCTTCAAGCCTCGATCCTCAACTCTACAGTTGCCATCAATCACCATCGTCTTGATAGGAAGCTACGTCAACAAGTAAAAAGATCATCCATTAGAGAAGCTTCAGCAATAATTTATTTTAAGAATTAAGTCAAGTCTCTGTAGCTCCTCAACAACCCATCATATTCTCGATTTCGGCAAATCAGCCATCCGCAGAGATCTACACGCAATTGTGATCAAAAGATAATATATAC
>NC_027756.1:18729112-18756883 GCF_000695525.1 Brassica oleracea var. oleracea | reverse complement strand
GGGGGGGGGGGATGGTTCACCTGATTATCCTGTGGCTTCTTCTTGTAATACGCGAGAAGACGAGGCTCCAACACGAAGTACCTCATATGAATGTAGGATCGTCCGATCTTCCTCCTTCCGTATCTCACCATCCATCCCTCGTACACAATCTTTGACATTTTTCTACCTTCTCACACCCAAAGACGAAGAAGATATTTAAGGGACAAACAATGTCCCACAGAAATCGGAATCTTAGATCCAAATCGGAAAAGTGTACTTCCCGCGTGAGATCAAAGACGTGATTGGATCATTGGCCAAGGAATCTGGCGGTTTGATTCTCTGTTTCTTTTTCTGAAGATTTATGATCAGTTCGCAAAAGGTTTGAAATTCCTGTATAATCACGAAATTTTCAAAACGATAACGAAAATTTCAACTTTTATCAGAGAAAACCCAAAAAAACAAAAAAAAAACTCGAAAGCTAAATGTGTAAGTGAAATTTAATTAAGAGAAAATAAGTAAAGTGAATAAATCTGAAACTGTACAGTTAATTTTAAGGATTTTTAATTTCATTTAATTGACTACTCATGCCAGCTTTTGCACCCTTTTTCACGTTCCATTAACAGGCGTAAGTCCAATGTGGCTAATAATGATGGTTGAAGAGTGTTGTTTGATTCGAGATGCTTAACGGTAAATATAAATCATCATTTTTAAAAAAGAGTAAAAATCAATAAAATAATGTAAAGTTCCTTTTTCTTTCACATGAAAGGGTCGGTAGTCGACATCGGATTTCTTACATAGTAAATGTTTAAATTTTACAGAGAAATTAGGAAGGAAACAAACGGATAGATTTATAATTTAAAACCATATTACCATTACCATTTATAATTTATTTCTTTTGATTTTAAAATCTGAAATTGGCGTTTTGCTCAGTAAGGTGAAATGATAGATTCTATGAGCTCTTGTAGAGGCGCCAGTTCTTTCTTGTCAATCAGTCCAAACTCCTGCCCAATACCACCAATGGCCCCAAAGTTAAGGAAACAATTTAAACAATCTACAGAATATTAGTATAAAGCTTTCAATACTTTTTTTATGTTGGTAGAAAATTGTATTTCAGTGCAATATTTGTATAAAACATTTCCTAATTATTTCACACCCTTAAAAATTAGAAAGAGGAGAAACTCACATGAGTAAAGAGGATAAAGTGTTTGAAGCAAGTGTTGAGATGAGCTTCTTCTTTAAGGCTAACGATTTTCTGGAAATGAGAATGGTATATGTGGGCATACACGCGGAACAGTCGTTTAAATATTGTCTTCACCACATCCTTGAAGTTCTGAGGAAATGGTGCTCCTGCAAAGTTCACACAATAAAATTAACATTATTAGGATACGTAGTAGTCGATATATTCTCTTTTAGCTCTCATGGACAATAATTATTATTATTTATTATCAATTACCAAGCCTTTGAGGAAATAAAGTCTCATCATCGAGTTGGGTCTCGATCCAATCCATCAAATACTCGACATACTTTGGAGCAGAAACCTCTATTGGCTTCTTGATCTGCACACCATCTGCCCATCTATACTCATACCTGCCAAATATGTTTTGTTACTTGTCAAAAGAAGGAATCCATAGCAAGATGAATGATGAAGCACATAGGTTCATAGTTGGAAGCGTTCATTGTATTAATAGATAAACTGTCATCTCGATTTTGAAGTCAGAACGAAACAGAAACGGTGAAATTAACATTTAGCTTTTCCTTGCATGATAACAAATGAATATGCATAATCACTCACTAAACCCAAATTATATTAATCACCGTGTGAGGTAAACAATTATGGGTTTTGAAGAGATTAATGAGTTTGCTGGATGAACCTCAGAAGAATAGATTCAATTTTTTTGAAAAAAAGAGATAATAAAGGAGAAGCATACTTGGGGCCAGCAGTCATAGTAGGACAGTTATCAGGAGTGCAGAACTCGGTAAGGGTACCATAGAGCAAGTTCACCTGATTAAAGAAATCCACAGCTGAAACGAAACACGCAACAAAAAAAAAAATAAAAGGGTAAAATATCAACAAAATTTATTTCAAGAATATAAAAGCAATGATCAGCATTTATCCCCAAAAAAAAAAAAAAGTTTAAAGCATGAGAGACTGACTGTTGACAGCAAGCCATTCGTTGGCATCCTCTCCAGGAGGAAGTCGAACAGCTTCTCTCAAGTTGCCACTTCCTAAAGTGGCATCTATATGCTGTCGAAGCTGTGCACCCTATATACATATCACAGAAACCTTAAGAGTTCATTAATTCATCTAATGACAACAGCTTGATTATCAAAGATACCAACAACAGGCACCTTGCTTCCAGAAGGTGCGCTCTTCTTAGGACGGAACGTCTTCTGATTTCTATGAATAATTAAAAAAAAAAAAAAAGGAAGTAACGTTATCAAACCAAAATCATCAAAATCTTAAGAAACCGAATCAGTAAGCAAAGGCTGTGATTTAATCAAGAAAAATGTTCATTGTAAGATCTGGCCAAATAACAAATTCATAATATGACGAATCATCAATTTCATACAAAAATTAAAATCAAATTTTTGTATGCCAAACAATAAGAAACGAATCAGCAACCACAGGAACTTTAGATCATATATTCTGATTCGATATTTATTCTGATTGAAAGGATTCGATCAGGGAAAAACAAAAATCACAACAAGATTTGGTGATCCTGCACAATACAAATGTACCAGGAATGGATCACAGAAGAAACAAGATCAACACTAGCTTTCATATCATATTATTCAAAACAGATCTGAGATTGCAAACTATATCGCCTTATCTTAATTGAACACAAAATTGACGCATAGAAAGAAGAAACTAACCTTCCCAATCCAAACAGACTCATGGCGATTAAGCGATCGAGAGAGTGAGAGAGTTTCTTCTTTTTTTCCTCAGGTGAAAACGAGAAGAGTCTGGGAGAAAGAAGAAGACGGGAAAAGTGAGGGAGGGGAGAGTATTTATATAAAGATGACGAAAGGCTCTCCCTCTCTCTCTTCTTATTAGCTGTCATATTTTTATAAACCCCCCTAACTTTCTGAATAGTTTAGATTTGTACCCTCTATTTTTTCTCTGAAATGGATCACTTATTAGCTGGCAAAAATTGAAGTGACTACACAATGATTGGGAAAGTTGGAATCTGCGTACAATTCATTAAATCTTTATCAGTATTTCTTTCTTTTTGAAACTAAATTTTGTCAATTCTTATATATTTACTTCCATTTTAGTTGATCCATAAATCAATGGATCATGTAGAGATATATGCTTATTAAATTACTTTCATTTTTTTCTCTGCATCGTGGATCCAATGCTTGAATGTGGAGATCCCTAAAACAAGGCGCTCTTTATTGTGAATAATAATATTGTCTGTATTAAATTTAAATTGCAGGCTGGTTTTTCATACTCAGTCTACTTCAAAATACTTTCATGTTTTAATCGAATACACAAGAATTAAGGCATATATTTTTTTCTAAAAAGTAACATTAAAATATAAAGTAAAATTAATTCAGCCAATCATAAAAACAACTATAAAACATCATTGATGACACAGTTTTCTGTAAAACTAAAATTAATATATAAATATCAAAATATCAAATATTTTGAAACATTTTAAATTCTCCAAAATATAATCTATTTTGAAACGGAGAGAGTATTATATTTCCGTTTATTTCATCTTTGAAGATTCCACAGATCATTTCATTGTGCCCCTAAAATTAAGACAGCGATCTGCTCACTCGGTCTGCACATTTGTACCGCATATGCTACTCTTTGTGTTTATTTTTTAACTTTGGGACATTGTACATCTCGTTTGGTTTTACCCGGATTAACGAAGTATGCAACTATCCCCTCAGCTGTGGCCTTGCCTCTGAAGTTCTCAGTCTCAGATTTTAAATACACACAATTAGCTCAGCACTCAAGAATCATCACAAAGACGAGGAATAGAGAAGAAACAAAAACAAAAAGAAGAAGATAATATTAGCATGGTATGAAGTTTATACTATGAACTATAAACCTGCTGTAGTGTAACAATAACACTTGATGGTCGTTATTTCAAGACTATAAAGTAAACAATAGACACAAAAGAAGCCCATAACAAAATGCTTAAAACTTTTCATATCTCATTTGCGCAAGAGCTTATGTAACTTCGCTTATGTAACTTCATTTCAGCTATCTGTCTCAGAGACTCTGTATAAATAAATATTCCTACTTTATGTAACTCAAATGTTTACCATAAACTGTTTTTTTTTTAAACAGGACTGTTATTTGACAAAGAAAAACAATCAAAGCAAAGGTCTTGTTCACCCAAACAAGAACAGAAGACCATGCCTACCTGGGATTTTACTGCACAAATATCTTACAACAGCAAACAGAAGAAAGAAAGCAGGTAAGATAATGTTTCAAAGCCGGTCGTTATTCAACACGCAACAAGTTCAGACACAAAGAAAAAAAACGTAAATCATTACAGGCAATGAATCGGATGCTTAGTGCAGAGTTAAGTAGATCTTGTTGCTGCATGTACTTTTCTGATCTTCAACCTTGTGGTGATACAAAAACTTCAGGGTGCTCTTTAACTTGGAGGTTAACAACAAGAATGTTGGATTCGTTAAGGACTACGTCAGAGACTGCGTACACGGACTTTTTCTGGATTTGGCGAAGGAAATCAAACAAAATCGCATATCTTAAACTAATACAAGGACGTCATATTAAAAAAAAAATATATCACATTTATGGAGTTATGGAAGTTGATAGGATCATGGACTATAGAAATCATCTATATTTATAACATGTAACACAAATTTCTAAGCAAACTAAAATATTGGTTAATTTCGGCTTTTTTTTCTACTGAATCACTTCATTCTTTGATTTTCTACGAATTTACAAAAAAGTTATTTTAAAGTAGTGGCTGGTAAGAGTAAGCCACTTGTGTAAAACACATGTTGTTAAAAACTGTTTGTTTATGAGTTTTAAATTGTTTTTTATCAATCAAAATAAATTGACAAATTTATTTATTCATTAACAGTTAGAAATTTAATCAACATTTTTATCTTACGTTTTGATACAGATTCTTTTAGTCTGTTACATTCACAATTTTCAATAAAAACTAATCAAATATGTGATAATAAAATAAATTTAACATGAGTGTAATCTCAAAAATTAAAAATATAGTCATTTAAGCAAACTACATGATGAATTCTCTTAGATCTTTAATTTGATTCACAGATAAAATTATGGATTTTAAATAACACTAAATCCTGACCCGCGCGCCAGCGCGGATATGAATTTTCGGTTTTTGATTATTTAATTTATTAAATGATCTATTTGTAATATTTGATCATATTATGTTCACTAAATAAATATTTTTTCTGCATCTTAAACTATCTATTTTTTGACGAATGTGCGATATCCTATAAAAAATTAAGTATATAGAGTTAATTAGAAAATTGTAAAAACATAATTTTTTCTTTCGTGTGCGATATCATATAAACAATTACCCGCCCAGTTAACAGAAATCATGATTTCTTTCATGTGTGATTTTTTTATTTGAATCATTTCGTAAAAAATATATTAAATTGTACATATTTTAATTAGAATATTTTTAAATATCTTTACCTTTTTATTTGAAATGCAACTCAATATTTTTTAAAAACAATTATAACAAAACCTTTGAAAATATTTTTAGACGTTTTTTGAAAAATCTGAAAATTAACATTTTAAATTATAATTATCCTAAAATATGATTAGTTTTGATGTAAAAGAAAACTAAAATTATGTTAAAAATAATTATATTCAATGATAATAACAATTTAAATTTATTTAAGGATATTTCATTAATGTAACTAAAAAGGCAAGAAATAAAACAGGTAATTTAAATTCATTTAAGGATATTTCATTAATGTAACTAAAAAGGCAAGAAATAAAACAGGTAATTTAAATTCATTTAAGGATATTTCATTAATGTAACTGAAAAAAACAAACAAAAAATAGGAAGTTTTATTAATGAAGTAATGACATTTTCAAATGGGTACTTCTCTTTTAATAATATAGATATAACATTTAAAATGATTTTCACAGAAGGATATTTAGAAAACAATAATTATAGTATAGAAAAAAAGTAAAGAGTCAAGAGATCTGTCTATAAGTTACTTGAAATTTTTTAATAATTTTTTTAAAGAAAATTAACAATAATAGTTTGAAAATAACATAAATGAACGGTAGAAAAGAATGGACATGCATTTATCAATATGATAATATAATATCTAAAGATGTTAAATAACAAACTAAAAATAATAAAATTTTGCAAACTTTTATTATTTAAGAAAGAAATCTCGAGATACGATAAATATGTTGTTTTAGAGATGTACGATTTTATTGTTAACTGTTAGGAACTTCCAAAACAATTATCAAATTATGTAATAGTTGTGTTTAGGGAGAAGAGAACCAACCACTCCTGCCACCCCCTGTTCGGGAACGCGCTAGGCGCTAGTCGGACGGTCGGGTTGGGCCTAGCGCCTAAAGAGAAAATCGGGGATTAATCGGAAATTATGCGGGGCAGAATTTTTAGATGGTTTACTAAGTTATAAAACATGTTAATCTTTAATTGTGTATAACATTAATACATTTTCATGTTTAAGATTGTATAAAACACACAAATAGAATATATAAACTTAATATAGTGTAATTTTCATCAAAATTATGAATATAAATGATATTTATAAAATTTTAGATCAAATAAATAAATAAAAATATTATTAAAAATAAAAAAATAAAAAAATAAAATAAAAAATAAATAAAAAAATAGATTAGGCGGCCGGCTAGGCGGCTAGGCGGTCATTTAGGCGGCTAGGCGGTCATTTAGGCAGTCTAGGCGGAAAAAATCGGATATCCGATTTTTTAAACCGATTTGGCATAAATCGGGGCGGAAAAGTGACGCGTAACGCCTAGGCGGCCGAGTTTTAGAACAGGGCTGCCACCCATCCCTGAAGTGAAATGCAGAATAAAGGGACCGAGCTCTTTTCTAGGACAGGAGTTATTAAAACAAAAAGATGTATACACAATGGAACGATTGGTCCAAAAGTCGAGAGCTTCATTGTGAAAATGAAAAGAATACTCCATACACAGACACTTGAATTCAAAACGTCAAGAACATAAAGAACAGAACGACGAAAGATCCATAGATAAACAAGAGTTTTGGAAGAAGAAACACAAATAAAAGGCAATCAACAGTCTTCAAACTTTCGACTTGGACTCTCGGGTAGTAGTAGATGACGATGGGTGTGGGGTCATAGGAAAGACCCTTGGACCATTAACCAGCAATTCTCCTAGAGTAGGGATTGGGAGGCTGTGTAGGTCTGAGAAACATGTCACCACTATCCCCCACCCACCCTGCCTTCATTGCCGGTTGTTGTGTCTGCCTTTGACTCCATCTTCCACCTCCCACCGCAGCATTTGCCAGTTTATTTGCATTCTCTGATGGCCCACGAGGAAAGACCCACTTCTTGTTCATTGATGCTGCAGATGTGCATACATTTTATTACCATTAGACGAATAATCAAAACTATACGACCAGGGAAAAAAAAAAGAATATGTGATTTCACTTACGAGGACTCTTCCTTCCAGGTGGTGGTATATACTTAGCATCTCTGACATTATAACTTCCCACAGGTTTGCTGTTCCATGATGTCTCCTGGTTAATCTTATTAGACATCTCCTGCTTCCTCTGGGTCTGACAAGCACCGTAAGGAAGAGCATTCGCCTTTGGAGTAGCATAACTGTTGAACGCCTTATTATTATTAGCAGTACAGGTCAAAGTCGCTGGCAACCTCTTGACGGATTGCTGCTGATGCTCGAGAGACCCTCTCTGTCCAACAGACGGTTTGGCACGGAGAGATGGTGGAACATAGTAGCAACTCTGGAAGAACGGATGCTGCAAAGCCTCTGCAGCAGTCGGCCTATCACAGGGATCCCATGAACAGAGACGCTCAACAAGGTTAACGGCCTCTGCAGTAGCATATGGCATCAAGCTTGAGAGGTGTACACCCGGAAGCTGCACGATAACAAACGGATTATTACTAGTAACCAAAGATACAAAGTCCGTGAAACTACTTTCACCAGAAACGTTTGAAGATTTGAGCAAACATTACCTGAGGGAATTGGTAATTGATGACGCTAGCAAGATTAAGTCCCTCCAACCATGTCTCTTCAGTTGGGCTACCTACCACACTACAGATTTTATAGATCTCATCTGCTTCACTGCACACAATAAATGAGACGTTTTGCTAGCTTAGCATCACATCCGCAACACTATTTTAATCAGGACAATTCGCAATTAAACACTTTTTGACAAATACCTAGCTCCAGGGAAGAGAGGGCGAAGAGACAACAGCTCAGCCAGAATAGCGCCCATTGCCCACATATCTAAACAGTCAACATTACACCATTTTTAAGAAATGGACCGACACAATATTGAAAGACACTTCTTTTTATTGGAATTTCGAGAACACTAACCAACTTTTGACGTGTACACATACGACTGTAGCAGTACTTCAGGTGCCCTGTACCTGTTAGACATTTAGGGCAATCGCCATCAGCACATGTATCATCTAATTACAAATAAAATGATTTTCTTTAGGACTCCTTTCAACAGATCAGGGAAGTGAACCTTACCAGCGTGTCGAGACATACTCTGTATAAGGTGGACTCGAATCAATCTCCCGGGCCAGGCCAAGATCAGCAATCTTAATGACATCTTTAGAGACTAATAGATTTTCTGCATCAGAAAAAAAATACACATGATTCTTCGAACTACGATTGCGTCAGAAAAATCAAAACACCCTTCACATGTGTTGATTGGCAATTCAAGGCTATCAATTACCTGGCTTAAGATCACGGTGGAAGTATCCACGCTGATGCATGTAAGAAAGGCCTTGGAAGACTTGAAAGCACCAATTTCTGACATCAGATTCCGCAAAAAGCTTAGGACGATCCTTCATAAGCTGGTAAAGATTGCACTCCTGGTCGAGAAAGAATATTAAGGACAATGGAGAAGAAAAAGCTACGGAAAAAAGATCAAACAAAAAGTAGCAAGTATACCATGTACTCGAACACAAAGTATAGGATATCATTCTCCCGGATGACTTCCTTCAGCTTTACAATGTTTGGATGATTCATTCTGCTAAGTGACTAACATGAGAAAAGAGAAGAATCAGCAGACACACAAGGAAAATATACTGATAACTTTTCAGAAAAGAAGTTACGATACCTTCACTTCCCTCAGATTCATACATTCTTCCCAAGAGAAATACTTCTTCTTCATTTTTTTAATTGCAACCTGTCCATCGAAAACTTCAGTACCCTAAAAACAAGTACAAATACTAATAGTACAGAAGCACCTCTCGGAAAAAACAACTTACAACTTCACCCGCCTGTTTATTGACAGCTCGCCAAACATTCCCAAAAGTTCCATCACCAACTTCTTTGATTAAATTATACCTGCAGTAAGGCATCACAAATCAAACAAGAATTATATAAATCAAAGGGTCTGAAGCCAAAGATAAGTGAAAATTTCAAGAGAAATCAAACCTACCTCTCCATCCCCTCTACAGTGAAGTAAAGTATCTCCTTTATTTTTTGTCTGTAATGTATAATTTCAGTTTCCAGTTGTTCGTATAGTAGCAAACTCAAAGTTTCTCCCGCTGGGTAGGCTGGTCGCTATTTACTTTGAAAATCACTCGGTTGACCAGCAAGGCAAAAGAAAGACACCAAGAGAAGAAGGCAAAACATATTGAGGACTGGAAGACGCAATGAACCAACAGGAAGGAACGTTCAGAGACTCTAGGAAAAGACTATCAAAGCTACGACATGTCAAAACTTGAAAAGAAGCTTGTACATCCTTCGTTAGTCAGCTCCCATAAGAACCAGACATGATGGAATAGGGGACTAAGACAGTTTTTTTACTGAAAGGACCAGGTTTAGATGAGGCTTCAGGACTATGCGAAGAAGCGATAACTTGCAGACATGAGCCCTGTAACATACAAAGACGCCACACAAACATTCAGGAAAGAATAAGATCTCTCTAAACTCTATTATTCCTTTTTGAGATTTCCTAAATTCTAGATATCATTATTTCCTTTTCTCAAAATTTCCATATTTCTGTATTCATACTCCCAAAAATCTTTATAAACCTCATATTTCCTTATTATCATAATCAAATTTAGAGCTAGGTGTCCTCAAATATATCACCAAAAGGACAAACTCAATAAAACCATCTATTAGAAACACACAAAAGACCTACCACTAAGTGCAGTTGACGAAAGAGCCACCAAGGAAACCAGAGAGCGCAAGAAACCGCAAATCGAGTGCTTCTTGCAATGAAGAAACCCGAAACTGGTAGCAGCCTGAGCAGATGTAATCTTGTTCCATATCTCAAAGGCACTAGAAATGAAAGCTTAATATAACCTGTTAATTAACACAAAACATCACTAATTAAAATAAATATCACAAAGAACAACATACAATATGCCTCAAAGACTCAAACGAAAATTCACTAAGAAACCCTAATTGCAATCAATGGAGCACAAGCTAGATCCCAATTCATCTGACTGTGATCCAAAACACGAACGCAAGTCGGATACGTCAAATTCGACTCAGTCAGATCTCCGAAACGCGACTCCGATCAAACAACAACCACAAATCAATCCCATTGAAGCACAAAAGCGAAAGGGAACATCATAACGAAGGAAACAAAATTGCAATCGGTGAAAATCGGAGAGATCTGTGATTACCTCAAGAGCCAAAAGGCATAACCTCCGTCTCCGACGACGGGAAAAAGACGTTATCTCCTACGCAAACTTACGACTCCACCGCTCTCTCTCTCTCTCCTTGCCGCGTATTTTTGTGAGGTTCTCGTGATAACTATTAAAAAGAAAAAACCTACCCTCCTTTATAATATCTCAGCTAAAAAGGAATATATAATTATTGAGTAATATTATGGTCGTGGTTGTCCAAAATAAAGAAGAAGCAACATTATGGTCGTGTATGTGGGTGGTAGCTATAATCTTCTGCAGCCAAACGTACGGTAACACACTACCTCTTGACCGTTGATGATTATTGAAGACGTCTTCGCCAATCTGAACCGTATACTTTGGAATTTTGATGGCCGCCTCCCCCAGTTTTCCTTTTATTCTCTGCTCTCCGTTCCAAGTTGTAACAGATGATAAATACTTCCCTTGACTTTTCTTACTTTGTTTTATTATTTTCTTTTTCTACAATTCAAATATTTTCCTTCATTTTTTCCTCCATGTTAGAAAATATCTGTGAAATTTAATTCAATTTGTTATTAATTTTATAGCAATTTTATCCATCAAAACGATTAAAGGGACAAAGAGATTTTTGGGGGCGTTCCTCCAAAAAGAAGCAAAAAAAATTAATTAGTAAAAAAAAGTTAAATAAGTAAAAGTTTATTTTTATGATAAAATATTATTATTTTACGTTCAATATTACTTTTTATTTTTCAAATTTTGTATCTATTTTACAAATCAAATCAAACATCTGATAAAAATATATATGTTTTGCTAGATATGTAGATATTAGATATTTAGAAGGTCGTGAAACGAATCAAATCAGTAAGTTGTTAATCCAAAAATAACAAAACATATTAAAAATATCTTGAAAAATTCAGATAATTTTCTATACCACTCCTAAATATATATCAACACGCTCAAAATATAGGAGATTTACTTTTTTTTTTAATGTAAGAGATTTACACCCAAAAAAAATATAGGAGATTGTAACTTGGTGGTGTTTATAACCAAACACTTTGAACTGAACACGATTTGAAAAAAATCCGATCTAAATCAAAATGTTGAAAATATCAATTTTTGGCAAAGAAATTCTCAGCTAGGCTAATTTCAAAATCAAAATTATTTAAAATGTTTAGATAATTTAAAAATTAACAAAATATAGTCTCGTGTTATGTCCATGTTTGAATCTTTGATGACTTTTGAGTTTTGACCTTTTTGATTTATTGGGCCTAAAAATTATGTTTCTCTTGTGAATCAAGAGAAAAGGAGGAATACGGTTGTTCTTATTATTAGTCCGTAAACAATAATACCTTATATAGGAATACAAAGTTAGAGTTTAGAACCTTTTAGAACATAGGCTTATAGGCCTATGATGGACATCCACATTAATATTAATAACACTCCCCTTTGGATGTCCATTATACAAAATAAGTCCTAAAACGCGTATGATGCTGCCTCGTTAAAAATCTTACCAGAAAAATCTAGTGGGAAAAGCCATGGTTAAGGGAAAAAGAGTGCAGCGCGCATCTACTCCCCCTGATGAGAGCATAACTTGAGATATCTGATAGGAGACAATCCAGTGTGATTAATTAACTCTTTTGTCTTGCGGCTTGGACCGATTCACTTCTCTTGATAGATCTGACACTCTTCACTGAAACTTGAACATTTTGATGACCGTAGAACGAAATGACTTCCAACCACTTGGAAATCGAAGCTAGCATCCATGTCTAACGTTAGGAACCGGTCTAGCTCTGGTAAGATAGTAGTATCGAGCAATATTTGGGATATCAGTCGAAATAAGGTATTCTGAGACAGCTTGTACATGTTTCACAAAAACTGCCATATCTCGAGTTCTATCATCGGGAATGACATGATTCAAATTGGAGATTAAAGTAGACACAAATATCTTTCTCTGGACAACAATTTCATATTTTAATTCCATCAAGAAGGTCTCTTTTTATTGGTAAACTTTCGACGTTCGATTCTTTCACGCAAATGGAATGTGTTCATGTCTTGATTCTTTTCCAAGCATGATTGATCTTTGATCTTTCTGTTCTACTTCTATAAATCTCAAAAATTAAGTTGGAAGATTGATAACATTCCTCTTTAGGTGTCTATCATTTGCGTGTTCTTTGTTGCCTCGTTAACACTTTAACATAGAAAACCCAATGGGACAAAACCAATGATAAGGAAAAAGAGTACAACCACGCACATCATCATATTCTCCCCCTGGAAGCATCATCTTCAAGAGATGTATTCTCATCATATATATCATCCTTTTGGAATTTCTATAAGCATATCCTTGGTGAATAAACTCGTTATCTTGTCAGATAATCTCTTAGACCATAAGACTTTTTGTCCATAACATACTTTCACACAAAAGGTCATATTTTGGTCTATTTGGATTCCATGTCCAAATTTCCTTTTTATAGACAATCTTTTAAACTTTGATATTGTACATACTTGTACATACGAGTTATTTTCTTTCTTCTTATAAAATTTACTAGTATGACCACTCTTCTTGTCATTTGAAATCACATCTTTCAATCATGTTAGAAATCATTAAATTTCGAACTATGGTACTTCATGACCAAGAATTATTTCCATTATATGTTTAATACACTCGCGCAGTAATGTTCTCGAGAACTAGCACTTACTGCTTCTAGCAATCCAAGTCCTTATGGGATTTACTACTTTCAGTTTATGTACTTTTGAATCATTGACATGATTGTCATTTTCCAATGGCTTTCAATTCTTGCCAGGCTAAAGAAACTTGAAAATTGATGCTTCCACCACATGATGATGTGTTTCTTTATAATCAATTATAGGTCTTTGTCACAATCCTTGTTACAACATCACATCTTATGATTTCATCATCGCATCTATTTCACATAAAGACCTATTTATGTGCCACTGGTTTTACACTTCAGGTGCATGGACTACTTGTCCAAATACTCTTCTCTTTCGAAGATATTTAACCTCGCATCTATTGTTTATTTCCATATTGGCCAATCATTTCTTTGTGTGTGTACACTTTCCAATAGATGGTTCATAATCCTGATTTTCATCAACTGTTATATTGCATGCATATGTATTCACGACGTCGATTTGATATCGGTTCCATATCGTTCCAGACATGACATAGCTATTTGAGATTCTTATTCTCAGGTACCTGAATTTCTTTCTTGTCATGTTTTCTATCTCTCCTAGAGATCTTTAATCTTTCATTCCTTGATTCTGCCATTCTCATTCATGCTCCTTTTCTTTTATGAGGATTATTATATTCAGAACCGATAAGTCTTTCACGCTTCTGGTGCTCGTTAGACTCATTAGCAGTTTGATACTGTCCTTCTGGGACATTTATTTTAACTAGAGCATTTACAGCTGATGCTTGTGATTTATTCACTTTCTTAGGGTCAGTAAATGAGTCTTGCAACTCATATGTTAATCTTTGTAATAGAATAATCTTCATACATTCATTTGGAATTATATTCATGCTTTTTAGTCCGAGGATCAATGATAATTCATTTCTACTCATTCATTCTCCAACTGCTTATTTTCTCCCCCTAATGTCGGATATACTAACTTTGAGTCTTTAAATTAATCTTATAAAATCATCAATGGAGATTATATCCAACATATTCATAACCTCCTTTGAGGTCCCATCTCTTATCCATGTGGTGGAGCAACTACAACTTATCCAAATTTTCTAGATGGGGATCTTTGGTTGCTGACCCAAAACCAATTTGATGGGGAGAGTTATTAATTACTCTTTGGCATTATACGAATCAATGCTAATGCATCTTACGTATAAACATTAGCTACAATATGTTCATCATGTATCCTCACATGCATAAAATAAGCATCAAAGGCTTGTGAATTCACCAGTATTATCAATTAGTCTCGCAAACATTAGGTTACAGATCTATGACAAGGATACATACGACCTTCTTGTCGATGCATATGGTGGATGATCAGTCCACCAGTAGGTGATCAAGCCCACAAACAGCTCCTTGTATAAATAGAATCCAATTTTGTTTGATTGGTGAAAACCGTATTCTTATATTGCCTTGTAAGCAAGCAGCATTTAGCAGATCATTCGTAAGAATCTTTTGGTTCTTCAACAATGTCCATATGATTATCTTTCACATCATTACTAAACCTGGATGGCATAGCCGGTTTTCCAAACATTCACTTTCGGTAAACTTCTGGTTTACTATTATATTTATCTCTATTTCCTATCATTGTGTAGTACAATACAATAGTGTCTTGGGTAATACTTCTTATTGAAGGTATTCAACATTTCTTTTTACTTATTGTCTCAACATTGTTAGATGTAAAATCTTTTGGTTTTATTTTATAAATGACTCCTCAAGTCTATTTCTAGGGTGAACATACTTCTGGATGTTTCACTTACTAGGGATGTGAGATTCTCTAATTCTCACCCTCAAGATGATAACATTACATTTTGTCAATCTCGAATTGAATCTCAATTGAAAATCAACAACGTACCCAACTTAAGGTCATGTGTTATATCTTAGATCTTTTTTTTTGATCTTTGAGACTTGGGAAAGTATAACGCATTAATGATGTTAAGTTGTGTTCTCATAAGCAAGCATATATCTCTGCTCCTCTAGAGCTTCCAATAATCTTGATACCACAAGACATTGTACTCACAAAAATTTCTTTCATCTTTAGATGAATGAATCATATCTTTTATTTATTACCATCTTTATTTTCTCAACTTCAAGTGAGAGTATGAGTTCTAAGAAAAAAATCTTTGGATTTTAACTTTATTTATATCCACATTCACGTCTACAATCACTTTTATGTTCATTTTCTTGACCAATGTTGATTTGCTTTCTTAATATAAAATGTCAAATTCTCTTGAAAAAAATGATCATAATCAACTAGACGTGATTTATCATCTTACATCAATAGCTCATTATTTTTCTGAGTCTCAAGGAGACAAGATACAAATATAAATTTAATCTTTTTTTTTTCTCAAACATGTGTCTGCTGGACAACATTACTTGAAAAAAAAATGTATGCTCACCTTTGCATCATTATATATTTTCCGAGAAATTTTACTTTTAAACTTAACATCAAAGTAATTAAATTATATTTACAGACTTCAGGTCTTGTAATCTTTAGATGCAAAATACATAATGAGCTTTAGGTAATCACATTTAAATGATTTTACCTCTATTTGGATTGTTCTCCAAAATTTATGGATCTTTAAAAGTCAAGCCTTAAACTTAGAGCCCTCATATATATAATGGTAATAAATATAATAATCAAATTATTTTAAATTATATAAAATTATGTATTTTCTCATAAACATCTTGTTGTATTAAGAAATAAATAGATACCTATAGTAATTATTATATTGACTGAATTCTTAATTCATGCTATTTAATAAGGTTTAACCAATCAATCAATAGAGTGAATAAATTTTATATCACTTTTGCTAACTTTTTAAATTATTTTATCTAATCAGACTTTTATTTACTTTGTATTTGAAGTATGACAAATAGAAATTTACTTATCTTAATAAGGAGAAGGGCAACGAAGTTCGGAGATCCAACCATTCATATTTTCCAGCTGTTTATAATCTCATATTATATCATCTCTTTTATAATGAGTAGATAATCATGAAATACTATAAACTTGCTCATATAAATATGGATATTATGTTAGTACACATCAATATTTCTACTAGAAATCAAATTTCATCAGAAATCATTAATAATAATAAGCAAGCTTAGAATATAAATCATGACCATATAAAATCAATGCGTTATATAAACGAATAAATATCAATAAAATTAATCATGTCATGAATTTAAAATATTAATCCAAGATGCTTAATTAACCAAGAAAAGCAACCAACATCTAATCAAACAATAAAATATTAGGAAGTATACGCCTATTCACTAAGTTGATCTCCCGTATCAATTTTAGTTATCTGTTAAGTTCCACATGATTATAAATCATTTTCCAACTTTCATTTTATAACAACAAGCGATATAAGAACAATAAACTTTGACCAAATCAACGAATAGCAAACCAAATAATAAACCAATGAATATTGGTTGATATTCTCTAAACTATAAGGGATGGCGTGACAATTTTAGATCAAATAAGTCAATTGATATAAAGCATGAATCTGATAAAAAATTTCATCTTAAAGCATGTCATGTAGAACTATGTATAAACCATGAACTAAATATTATTGACAAATACATGCACCACTTGACTGAACAAATTGGACCAAACCAACATCTCTCTTATCAATTTTAACGAGCGATTCTGACCCCTTAATAAAGACAAGCTTTTATAAGTAAAGTCAATCTCCGAAATATTCATTCATATAAACTCTAGTAATTTAAAAGTCAAACATCTCGTAGTCATAGATACTTAATATCTAAACTTTAAACTAGGCCATGAGATAAACAAGGTGAACTTCATATTCCTTAACTCTTGTCATTCAATAAAATTAAGTGGAAGAGATAGATAAACTTTCACGTTCACGAATATAAAAGCAAATCAATTACTCCCTCTCTATTATTTTAAGAGGTGTTTAAGGTTTTTGCACAAATATTAAGAAAATACAAACTTTTATGTAATTGGCTTTGGTTACATAAAATAACATTAAATAAAATTAATTCAACCAGTAAGAAAAAAATACAGTATTTTATAATTGGTCAAAAATTTCAAATGACATTAAATTTTACCTAGAATTGTGCGAACATCACTTATTTTGAATCAAAATCAAAATCCTTAAACACCAGTTAAACTGATACGGAGGGAGTAGTATTTTCAAGGCATAAATATTATGTAATTATGTCATTAGTTAGTGTCTAGCCTATTAATATTCTCAAGGCATCCCTCCTTAAAGAAGATTAAAAGAGTCAAAGACTAATCAAAATCAATGGATTAATTACCACCGACAAATAAATGAATACTAAGCAACTAATCCACCGAGCACAAAACTAAGGAGGACCAAAGAAACATAGAGCATGAGATGATTAAATAGCAGATCAAATAATATTTAGTTATTTAGGTGGGAGTAATCACCTATCGCAGAATAAAGAATTCAAATATTTCAACATGCAAGTTATAAACAATAAATCATGATATGGTAATTTGATAATAGCCAATCTATATAAAACAGAAGGTACTTATCTCGATCGTAAAAGCAAAGTCGGACGTTAGAGAACGGAGGCGAACAATGTTTGAGAAACAGAGACGATGATTTGATCGGACTTCACGGCCAAGATTTCTTTTGATCAGATGGCTAGAGATTAGTGTATTTTGATTTTGCTCCGAGGGCTAGGGTTTAGTGTATTTTGATTTTGCTCAGACGGCTAGGGTTTCGTGCTGATAATGTGTTGTGAATCAAGAGAAAAGGAGAAACAGTTGTTCTTATTATTAGTCTGTAAACAACGATACCTTATATAGGAATACAAATTTAGGGTTTAGAACCTTATAGAACATAGACTTATGGTCCTATAATGGACATCCACATTAATATTTATAACAGTTCTAAATATACTAGATATTTTCTCCGCGCTACGCGCAGATTTTGTCATTATTTTTTATATTAAAAATGGTTTAGATTATTTTACACTAAAAATTTCATAAAATATGCAAAACAAAAAAAGTTGACAATATTTTAATATTTTTTTCGTTTTCATTCTTTCGATGAATTTTACTATATTTTGTATTTTGATGCATTTATTATTTATATACATATGATTTTAGCTTTTAAATTATTCATTTTTAAAGTAGTTAAATAAACTTCATTTCAGATAAATATATTAATATTTGTTATAAATGTATTGTATTTCAGAAATATTTTACTCTATTTTTGATAAATATTTGAAAGATAATAGTTTTTATTATTAATGAAATTCACTCAATTAAATCTTTAAATCTTGAATCAGTATTCTTATGTCTTTTTTGCTATTTACTATAATATATCTCAACATAACCGCATTCTATTCTAAGTTATTTCATAAATGTATGTTAGATACATTACAATGATGCATATGGAAAACATATTGTATTTGGTATTATGTAGAAGTCAACATGGCCTTTCAGTTTTGTTTGTATGCCGGAGTGATTAAACATTCATTTTTCCTTAAGTTTTTTAATTAGTAGAAATAAATGAATACAAAATTTAGTCCTAAAAAGCAAGAACCAAGTTAATACTATCTAACTTTTGTAAAAACTTCTCAAAAATATCAAAACTATTCAATTGATCTGGGGTGATATATCTAAAAGTTGATTTTTACACAAAGTAAAGAAAGAAGGTGAAAAATCATCTTTTACACTATTATAGAGTGGAAAATAGAATGTAATTATAGCATTTTACTCTAAATTTTATTTCAAAATATAAGATAAAGTAAAGTTGGAAATGCTCAAAACGGGAAGGAAACTTACTGCAACGATATACTGAGTACCTACGTTTAACACTGATCCAATCGTTTTCTTAGAGCATGTTGGTGAGTCATTAGAAATATCTACCTTTCTTTTTACGACTCATTGTTATGTTTGTCTACTTTTTTGTATCTATGTGTTCTTTTAAGTACTATTAGAAGAAACTGGTTTGCGCTACACACTGATTAATATATAAAATATTACTATTATTATTGTAATGCTTAAACAAAATCAATTTGAATTTTCAATACAACATTTCAACTGACGTTATGTATGTAAAAATAATGGATTACATTATTGCGAAGCATATTTAAACTGAAGAAGTACCTAGTTTTCTAAAAGACTTTGAAGAAGCCTATAAAAAGAATTATTCATTGTAGGGATTAGAGTGTATCTAACTTTTCTCCTCACTTATATCTTCTAAATGCTAGAAACTTAAATGATATGAGAGGATAAAAAAAAGGAAGTGATATAGATTTATATGAACCAGTAATTCTTAAGAATATTAGATATCTTAATTCATCTTGTAACGAAAAACACTTTAGGTAAATCTTAATACAGTTTTTCCCCAACCTGTTAGAACCACTGATGGGTAGACCACTTAGGTTTTTGGGGATGGTTCTTTTACAGTATGTAGTTGGGATTGGGAGATCTCCTATACGGTAGCAACAAATATCCACTTGCTCTGTTTTCTTTTGTTTATGAGTATTTGACTGGTGTGTTTTGTTCTTGAAGCTACTTTCATGTCGTAGGTTCAGACAAAAGAAGTCTCAGTCACAATAAACAAAAGCTATGATAATAAGAAATTTATTATTTATCAGAATCCTAAAAAATTTGAAAATGTGGCCATTACTTCTGTATGTTAAACTCTATTTGGGTGATATCAATAAAAAAATAAAACATACAGCAAAAAAAAAGAAATAAAACTATAACATTTTTACTAAAACAGAAGAAAGAAAGATGAGATACTTGGTAACTCGGTCACCTCAAAAGACTTTGCAATCACCTGAGGATTATCAAACAATATCCAGATTAGAATAAGGTCTATGAATCATAAAAGCTTCCTACAAATCTATGAGAAGTCTGTGAAACCTCATAGAATACAAAGAAAATAATATTTCAGTTACACGTTTGGTTACTCTATGCATGTGAAAACAGATTAAAAAAAAAATTATTCACCTACATGTGGTATCAGCTCATGAGTAGCAGAAAATAAAAGTGAAAGTATAGAAACTACTCCACAAAATTAAAAATACCAAATGGTCAAAGTTTTTCTTCCAGTCACTACAACTAAGCCATGAGAGAACTATCAAATGCTTAAAATTACCATGGTTCTGTAGGATGCAGATCCAAAGACTTAACTCTCTCAAACCTTTGAGCTAGTTCTTTCTGATCCAAAAAAATTAATATATAGTGAATCATTAAACACAGCTTAAGACCATAGTGAATCTCCAAAATACAACATGGATATAGCAAAACAATACCTTGACTGATCAAAATATTTTATTCCCATTCGATCGTTGAAGGAGGCTTTGATGTAATGTCTCGAACCACATGAGAGTTTACTCCTTGAATACTCCTTGTGCTCAAAATTGGAGCCTGAAAAATCATCACCAATCTCAATACAATCACAATACATATTCTGTTTGCGTTTACACAACTAAACCAAGCAAACAGGAAAACCACCAGTGATACACTGATACGTAGCGCACTTAAGGCAAATACTTTTTATCCTAAGAATCAATATACTTTTGTCTATATTTGATGTAGACATGAAAGTTACATCACATATAGTGAAGAAACGTTTAAACAGGTATGAGACCCACAAAATATATATATACACATGAGTTTTAGATACTCGAATACATAAAACAAACAGTCCTAAAGTTCTCAAATATAAAAATACTCACAATAACTGAATTGACCAACCTTAAGTATTCACATCAACAAAGCAGTAAGTCGAATGGTCAAACGGGTTCTATATGGATCGGTAATAAGGAAAGTAAGAAGTTTACCAATTTACAGTCATTCCGTCTTGGCTTGTAACTGCGCGATGAGAAACGACATAGAATGTGTTCTCTTGTCACCTTGGACTCCAACTGATATTACTTGAAAGAAAACTTCAAAAGTTTCTTGATGAATCAAAGAGAACCGTCTGATTAATATTACAAACATGATGAGCACTACAAAGCAATGATATAAATTCTAGATCATTGCTGGAGACAACAAAGTGACCATGGGTTGTTTTCTTAATAAAATTTAGTAAGACAAAACGCCAACGGAACATTAGTTAACCTAAAGTTTGAACGCAATTTAGAACCACAAAAATTTGCAACACAATCTGATTAAGACATCACTGATTAGTCGCAAACCTTCGATAATCATACTTTTTTTTGCTTGGCCGATTAGTTTCTGGGGGCAAGTACCCTGAAATAAAAATTCTCTTTTTTCTGTTAGCTAAACATTCTAAACACTCTGATCGCCACATGCGTCAAAAACGTCAGAATCTCCTCCGAACCGGTCTTCGCTCTTCTCGTCATGTGCACAACCTGCTATAATTTTGGTACACGTCTTGACTCCGCCGCGTTAACCCTCTCTACCGCTCCATCTGTCTATTAACTTTAGAATCAAATCCCAAATTAGAATCCCAGACAACTAAAGGACGGGAAGAAAACACTAATCCTACTTACCTTGTTGTTACTAAAAGAAATATAGAGCTAAAGGAGAAGCACAAGTTAGGGGAGGGACGATTTGCCTTCCGGTTGATTGGAAGCCATTGTTATGATCCGTCTGTGTTGAAAAGAGGAGAAGTGGGGCTTGAATGGTTATAGACCATGGATTTTACCCACTTTTAGCCATGGTCTATAAGTGTTTTAATATATATTTACTACTATATAGAGTATATTTAGAGTATTTACAGGTTCAAGGACGATTTGGAGGAATGTGGTGATTTTGGTGTCTTTTGGAGCCTTTTGAGTGCAGAGCTGCAGAGACATGTCAGATGTCTAGCTATGTATGGAGACCTTCCCACCATTAGATTGAGTCCATATTTAGACACAAGATATAGCTTTGAGTTAGCTTTCCAATGCCACTGGTTTGAGGTTAATCAGCATCATGTAGCAGAAGTTATGCATATTTTACTGAAGCGTGGTCAGTCTACCTCGCAAGAGGAAGCTGTCGAGGAGATGAAGGACTGTTGATCGATAACACAGCATTGATGTCGATCGACAGGGATGCCAGAACATGGGCCAAGCATATTTCAAGACCGTTTGAATCCCAGAAGCCGCACCAAGTTACCAAAATACCCATAGACGACCAAAAATCATATTTGTGTATTTCTAAGCCATTGTTGACGGCAACAAGCTTTCTATTATCCTATTATATTGTTTTCTCTTAGGTTTGGAGAGAAGATAAATTCTCCTTCAGAGTTTGATTGGAACTCCATTGGTTTTATCATTGATTTCTTATCTATTATATTATTCAGACTATGATTTGTGTTATTGCTTGCATGTCTGAGTAATTCATCTTGTTAGGTTTAGGGATTTCATGAGCTTAATGTCAAACTGATAATCAATTAGGATTGCTAGATTATCTATAGATCTCTACACCAGGGTGATTTGTAATACTAGGATCTGGAATAGTTAGAATAGCACGACAATGTGATTAATTGTTTGAACCTAGAATCATAGGATAGTTGAGAGGCACAAAATTGCAATCAATTAACTGAACCCGAACTCTGCTGGATTAGATACCTAGGTTACGAGAGTTGGTCTAGAAATCTAGTAGAACTAAATCGATTAGGTCGTTAATGCTTGTCTAAGGAAGCATCGATCGACGCTCAGGCCATAACATCGATCGACGCTCGCTCCAAGTCAACAAGCGACAGCTGAGACTGGACTTAGACATCTGATTAGCAATTGCATGTGAAAGCTAGATTGCTTACATATTAAAATCGAGTTCTAGAATTGAATCTATAAACCATTAGCATCCTTGAATTGTAGTTTTGAATCTCTTGATTGATAAATCCCTAGGTCTAGCTATTTCTCCTAATTGTTTACAACCTCAATCAACCAATCAAACAACTACTTTGTTCACCTTGCTTTCATTGATTTACTGCTTTATAAACTGTTTGCCTAGCTTAATCTTGACTTCTATAGTCTATTGTGTGCCCTAGCTCTCTGTGGATTTGATCCCTAAGTACTACAATTGAACCTCTTATTTGAGAGAGTAAAATCACTCCTTAGGGTAATTTGAGTGATATCAAATTTAGCGTCGTTGCCGGGGAGCTTTGATCGCCAATAGACTTGATTAATAGGTTTATTCTAGGTTTTATGTACTGTCATAGTTACTTACATAAAATTTTCTCTTGTCTTTCAGGTACATGCCTATCAGTACCAGAAGCAACAAGGAGGAATTACTTTTCTTCTCAGACCCAGCACGTTTGGAACGCTCGATCCGCAAAGAGAAACACACATCATCGATCGACACTACCTCTACTACGTCGATCGACACCACCTCTACTACGTCGATCGACACTTGTGACAGAGCAACGATCGACAGTTCAACTCGAACGTTGATCGATACCAATCCGCGAGCAGACATGGTCGCGACACTTGTGCTACAGAGGGATGAGAATGGAGACATGCATGACCCTGGAGGTCATCTGTGTAATGCAGCAGGTCAGAGGATAGATGGACCAGAGACTGCAATCCTTGAGTCATCTGCTGCCACCGAGGATGCTAAAGTTCCTCTTCAGAGATCGTTAGCAGATTTGACCAGGCCTAGTCAGTTCTACACAAACAGGTCTGCGATTCAACCCCTACAAATCCAGGGATTTGAAATACGCTCCACACACTTCTCTCATGTGGGTCAGCACCCTTATCACAGTCTTCCTGATGAAAATCCCTCAGATCATATTGAGACACCCGAGGACTTTGTGTCTAGCATCCAGAAGGATGAAGCAACCAAAGACTACATCATCTGCAAGCTGTTCAAATATTCTCTCTCTGGGAATGCTAAAAAGTGGTTGAGATGCCTACCACCAGGATCTCTCACTACATGGAAGGATGTCAGGACTGCGTTTATGACTGAATTTTTAGATGATACAAGGGCTGAAGAGATGAGAGATAAAATTTGGACATTCTCTCAGGGACCTACAGAAGCTTTCAAAAGCTCTTGGGAGAGGTTTAGGAGATACCAATGGGATTGTCCACATCATGGTTTTACGGAGATTCAGCTATTGAAGAAGTTTTACAAGGGTATTGATGTGCGATATAATATGATGCGGGATGCTGCAAGCGAAGGAAACTTCGAGACAAGAACCCCAGAGGAAGCTAAGAGACTGATTGAGAACTTGATGTCTAGCAAAAGTTCAAAAAATCTGGATATGCACAGGATAAAATCAGCTACAATGGATAGTGATAAGATGTTTGAGGCTGAGATTAGTTCTGTACATGAAGTCTCGTTGGTAGAACATGTTGTAGAGAAGGATGAGGATCATGGCTACATAGAAAAGATGGAATCTATGATAGAGAAGGTCCTAAAAATTCAGCAGAAGAGGAGTGCATACTTAAATCTGAGGTTGGATGTTCTCTACAAAGAGCTGAATGGAAAATTTGAAACCTTATATGCCCATGTCATGATGCTAGATGCCCAGGTTTCTCAGACTGCAGAAGCTGTGAAGAAGCAAGAAGCTCTAATCAAAGGGAAAGCTGTGGAAAGTGAGAGGCACCAGATTAATGCCATCTCAGAAAATGACTTTGGGGAGGTGCTCGAGCAAGGGAAGCCGGAAGAAGATGCTTTCCTAGTCGAAAGGTCCATGTCCATAGGCAGCTCGTATTAGTGTCGACCGACACCAACAACTGAGCATCGACCGACACCAACAACGGAGCACCGATCGACATCACCAGTCGAGCATCGATCGACACCACTTTTGGGATCGAATAAAACTGTTCGAATTCAGAGCCACTCAGAGTTCGCCGATCGACACCCGCATCCTCCCACCCTAGCTCGAGTTAAAAAGGGACAACATCGATCAACAACAATACAATGGACTCGATCGACAGCAACATGGGAACACCGATCGACAACAACAGAAGCGCAGCGATCGACAACCACCAATGCCATACCAAGTACGTTTACCAGATCTTGATGGACACCGTTTGAAGGAAACTCAAAATCCATATCAGACCTCAGTTTGCTTGAAGACAACATAGAAGATAAGTCAGCAATCTGCAGAAGCACCAGAGCAAGAGCAATCAACGCTAGCTGAAACCTCTTTCGTTGAGAGTGTCGATCGACGACATTGTTGGGGTCAAAATCGGTCACGACGAAATTAACATCCAAATCTCCGTAAAAATCAGCGTGAAATTTTTTTACGAAAGTTATTCTTCGTAAAAAGAATCTTCACAAAAAACCCTTGCGGTAAAATCTTGTTCTAATCTTAATCGAACCGCTAAATACCGATTGTCCGGACGCAACAGACACGTATCCAAATCGGCCACGGACAAGCTCAAGTATGGCCATCGGACCACGCACAAGCCAAGCTCGGTCGCTGCGTAGCGATCGAGCACCTACACGGCTCGGTTGCTGCGTAGCGATCGAGCACGCACACGGCTCGGTCGCTGCGTAGCGATCGAGCACGCACATGGCTCGGTTGCTACGTAGCGACCGAGCTCAAGCCAAGCTCGGTCGCTACGTAGCGACCAAGCGCACGGCTCGGTTGCTACGTAGCGACCAAGCTCAAGCCAACCACGGTCGCTACGTAGCGACCGAACACACGGCTCGGTCGCTACGTAGCGACCGAGCACATACTGATAGAACCCAGAACCTGGACCAGGACGTGGAGCAGACTCAGCATGGTGACCAGGACGATCAGATCAGTCCAGCTGAGGTTCAGCCATTCAGCCGTACCAGATCAACGGACAGAGCCGTGTACCGGATCGACCCGCGTGCACCCGGACGTGACCTAAGGATGGATCCACGACCTGATGACCGAATCAGCCGAACCACAGGCGTTCTTCCTCGACCCATTCGCCATTCTAGAGCCAACAGTCAAGCCAGAACCCATGATCATCGAGAAGAATCAGATTCCGGACTTAGCCTGTCTTTCCTGGCCCGTTTGGGACGTACCGCACGCCCGGATCAGGCTGATCACGACATTTCCACCCACTTTTATGATTTCATGATGATCGATGCTTCCAACTACTCCAAAGGAAGGATACTTAGCTCTCTGAAGATTTGGGTCGAGCTATCTCTTCATCCGTTCATGGATCATCGAGGATCAACCATGCGGGCAGCCTTACGTCCGTCCTGCTCCTTACCGCAGACGACCTGATCACCACAGAATGAACCTGGACATCTTTATGAATCTGGACCAGTCAACATAAGAATCCGCACCTTGACCAGTCTTAGTCAAATTTCGAAATTCTATGTCTTGTTTTCATTCATTTCTATTTTCCATGTTGTTTTTTCCCACAAATGTCTTTATGTTTCTTTGACTCACAAACCTTATAAGTATGTGATGATCCCCTTAATTAAAAGATGATCGATTTTCCTTTGCTTATTTTTGAGTCTTCTCTCATTGTTCTTTGCTTAGAACATTCATACTTCTCTTGGTGAGGTCATCTCCAAGCGAACCACTTCGTTGTGTTGGACCGGTGCGTCACATCCGGCAACCTTCGAATCTCTGGTAGTATCTTTGGGCTATTCCGCAACCCTTAGTGTCACCCCTCGATCCATCAGTTCTCAATCCCCTCGGATCTGAGTTCATATCAACCATACCGAAAGAGTGATCCATATTTTGGTTCTATCAAGTGGTATCAGAGCCACTCTCTCGGTAACTCTTTTTTTTTCAATCCATTTCATCTCATCTTCCATATTCTTCATCTAAATTTCTTATTTATCTATCTTGAACCCGGGCCCCTCATTACCCCCATATAAAAAAAAAAGATCTATAAAAAAAAGGAAAAGTATTAAAAAAAAAAAGAAGATATTCCAAAGTTTGATTTGTTTGTGGTGTGGTGGTGGAAGAGAAAGCCTGCTGGCCGAAGAGAAATCCGGCCTTTGAGGTGGTTAAAGCGGGTTCCCCTCTAAATCTCTTATCTTTCTCTCTTGATCTTTTGTGGTTCACTTGGATTTGCTCATTGGGTGATCTAGTTTGCTCTCTTAGAACTTTGGGAGGAACTCTCTTGTGTGATTAAAATTGAGTGAAACACGTGTGTGGGTGAGGATAAACACATGAGTGTGTGAGGGTTTTAATATAACTCTACCTTGTTTAATTTTTCAGGTAACCATGGATAGTGAAGAAGAAAGAAACCGACCCGAAAATTCACATGCCGGATTATCTAACTTGCAAATGCGTGCTCTCAATGATTCTATGTCTAACTTGTTGAATACAGGTTTGGAGGCGATCCATCAGAGGCTAGATGAACTTCAGGGCCGTCCAACTCAGTCACGAACCAGAACCAGACGTGACCATCCAAGGAGGAACAGCCGGTC
>NC_027756.1:18727662-18728761 GCF_000695525.1 Brassica oleracea var. oleracea | reverse complement strand
ACTAATGTCCCTGCTCGTGTTGATAGAGAAAAGAAAGAAGAGGCTACCAAACGAACCAGAGACATCCAATGCTTTAGGTGTCATGGCCTTGGCCACTATGCCAACCGATGTCCAAACCAAAAGGTGATGGTGCTCTTGGAGAATGGAGAAGTCGAATCTGAAGAAGACAAGGAGGATCTCGGACCAGTGTATGATGATGATGATGAGAAAGAAGCACTTGACTTCCCGATTCATGGTCCCCTTCTTGTTACTAGGAAGGTCTTGAACGACACCACTGTAAAAAAAAGGATCTATATAAAAAAAAAAAAGATATTCCAAAGTTTGATTTGTTTGTGGTGTGGTGGTGGAAGAGAAAGCCTGCTGGCCGAAGAGAAATCCGGCCTTTGAGGTGGTTAAGGCGGGTTCCCCTCTAAATCTCTTATCTTTCTCTCTTGATCTTTTGTGGTTCACTTGGATTTGCTCATTGGGTGATCTAGTTTGCTCTCTTAGAACTTTGGGAGGAACTCTCTTGTGTGATTAAAATTGAGTGAAACACGTGTGTGGGTGAGGATAAACACCTGAGTGTGTGAGGGTTTTAATATAACTTTACCTTGTTTTAACTTTTCAGGTAACCATGGATAGTGAAGAAGAAAGAAACCGACCCGAAAATTCACATGCCGGATTATCTAACTTGCAAATGCGTGCTCTCAATGATTCTATGTCTAACTTGTTGAATACAGGTTTGGAGGCGATCCATCAGAGGCTAGATGAACTTCAGGGCCGTCCAACTCAGTCACGAACCAGAACCAGACGTGACCATCCAAGGAGGAACAGCCGGTCCGACCTAGAAATCCGAGAAGAGTCTTATGATGAAGATCGATCCATCAACCGTCCAAGGAGAGTTCTTAGGCATCAAAACCGAGGTGATGTCAATCCTTTTGGTAGAAATGAAAAAACCAATGATGACTTGGGTGGTTTGAAATTGAAAATTCCAATTTTTGATGGCAAAAATGATCCGGATGCTTTTCTTGAATGAGAAAGAAAAATAGAACTTGTGTTTGATTGTCAAAATATTTCTGATATTAAAAAGGTTAGACTTGCTGCTGCTGAGTTTACTGGC
>NC_027756.1:18721655-18727562 GCF_000695525.1 Brassica oleracea var. oleracea | reverse complement strand
ATATCAACCATACCGAAAGAGTGATCCATATTTTGGTTCTATCACATACACGGCTCGGTCGCTACGTAGCGACCAAGCTCAAGCCAAGCCCGGTCGCTACGTAACGACCGAGCTCAAGCCAAGCCTGGTCGTTACGTAGCGACCAAGCTCAAGCCAAGCTCGGTCGCTACGTAGCGACCGAGCACGCACACGGCTCGGTCGCTGCGTAGCGACCGAGCTCCACCCAAGCTCGGTCGCTACGCAGCAACCAAGCACGTACATGGCTCAGTCGCTGCGTAGCGACCGAACTTTCCCAAAACGTCGATACGACACGAATCCATGCATTCTCGTCTACTCTTTAATGCTATCTCTCGTAGGCCATGGCTAAACCATTCTTTGTTTCTCATCACTCGAAGTCATCAGTAAAACTTTATGATAAAAGCCGCAGGAAGTTTGTTTTTATCGAAGAAACCGTAATAAACGTTTCGAGTCAAAGACGGCCCAAAGACGCCTAAAACGCAACTCGAAGCCCACTTACGATTTCTTAACCGAAAACCCATAAGCCTTATGACGGTTTATGATAGGTTCGTATGGCAAGATAAATGTCAAGTTTCCGCGGATAAATGTCAAGTTTCCGAAGATAATCACGAAGATTGGGAAAATTGGAATATCTCCATTTTTGAGCTATGACGGCTTAAGGGCAGAAGGGGAAAGGCGTGAACTGACCTAGGAGAAAGTATATTAGGAGTCTTAGGCGAGAGGCAAAAGGGGATCAGAGAACTTTTTCAGAGCAAACTTAGCACTTAGAGCAATTAGGCAACTTTTAGTTTTTGTTATTTCGAGCTGCGACTCAACTAGGTTCTGCAGTCTTAGGTTATTAGAACTAGGGAAATCACCGACAGCTCTCATAGCCAAGGCTCCTACCTTGTTGTAAACGCTCATACGCAAATTCGGANAAAAACCTTGCCGCGACTTTTCGCCACAGGAGGTGCAATAAAACGAGCTCGTGATTTCTCTTTCTAAGCATAAAGGAAATCGATAAATCTTATCAAACCCCGTATGTTTGGCTCATTACCGAACTAAAGAAATCTCAACGTGTAAGGGTATTACCAAAACACGTTTCCCAAAATCTTTTCTGAAAAATAAAACTTCCTCTCGCCAAAACCGCAGAAAAACCCTAGGCTAATCGCGGAAAAAGAAAGTACAACAAATCGGGTACATAACTCACCGCTGTACTTCTTCCGACTATCTTGCGGAAAACCCCTAGGTTAGTCGCGGAAAAAAGGAAGCACAACAAATCGGGTACATAACTCCCCGCTGTACTTCTTCCGACTGTCTTGCGGAAAAACCCTAGGTTAGTCGCGGAAAAAAGAAGCACATCAAATCGGGTACATAACTCGCCGCTGTACTTCTTCCGACTGTCTTGCGGAAAAACCCTAGGTTAGTCGCGGAAAAAAGAAGCACATCAAATCGGGTACATAACTCGCCGCTGTACTTCTTCCGACTGTCTTGCGGAAAAACCCTAGGTTAGTTGCGGAAAAAAGGAAGGACATCAAATCGGGTACATAACTCGCCGCTGTACTTCTTCCGAATATCTTTCGGAAAAACCCTAGATTTATCGTAGAAAAAAGAAGCGCAACAAATCGGTAATGAAACCCCCACGTCTGTACTTCTTCCAAATAACTTTCAGAGAAACGAAGTTAATTTCTATAGAATCACCCGAAACCTAAACGGCTGAGGAAGACTAAATAAAGCAAAACGGGAGATCGTATCCCCACCGCTAAAACGTTTTCTGAAGCCTAAGGTTTCGTAAGAATTCGAGTATCACTTCCATAGTAACAAATTCCGCGAGTTGTCGATGTTTTTCACCTATGTCTTACTTCGGAAAAAACTACTCGAAACTTCCACGGATCAATCCCACGGATATGTGAAAAACTTTTGATTAAGTTTGGTTGCAATAATTAACCTCGTCACGGCTCTCGTACAACCAAAACTTGAAAACGTCTTTACGGAACAAATCTCGTAAAATTTAGCTCGACAACCTTTTACGAAACAACTTTCGTAAAATTAAAATCGATAACATTTTGCGGAATAACTTTCGTAAAATTAAACTCGATATTATTTTTTGAAAAAACTTTCGTAAAACTAAAGTTGGCAAAATTTGACAACCTTCGAAAGTCCAACAACAATCGTAGAAAGAGAATTTCGGATAAGGAAAGAGATGGAGCAAAATCCGAGAATTAAAATTCTCCCATCCGTCTCTCTCCACGGTCTCACCATCCTTCCTCTCGCACCTCAATCTATCACCAAAATCTCACCACCTGGCAAATCCTCCTGATCATCCTTGGCACCTCTTGAACATCCCTAGCTATTCCTAAACTCTAAAAAAGTTTTCGACAAGATGCTCATTCACTTTCGTAAATCCAATGATACTCAGATTGAAACATGGATCACGAAAACCGCAAATATTGACAGCAGCCTAAACACGGCCAGGAAAGCAGAGAAGTCCAGGAAGAATCTATATTCTTGCTATTTGAAATGGGCAGAAACGGAGAACTAAGGTATTTCCGACTTGAGATCAGGCTTGGAACTTTCGTAGGAAATTACTAAATAGAAACGCCTTTGAGTCTGCCGTAGAACTTTAGGGAACTTAAAACCTAGGTGGATAGTCTAGCGAACTAAGTCTTAGGCGATTTTTCCTGTCCCGGTATATTGTTCCATGACTGTTCAGCCAGATCATGCAAACTGATCTGAACTCTCTGAAAATCGAGAAACGATTGCCACGCATATCCAACTCGCTTCCTAAAGAGAAAAAAAACTAGAGACACGAACGTCGTCTTAAAACCGATTCGTTTCTAGCGATTTTCTTAAAACCGACATATTCCAAGTCATCAACCTGGAAACAACCAAATCACAGTCCCAGCGTCGTCTGTAAATCGTCCCAGATTATCAATCATTCCAAACCTCGGAAGAAGAAATGTACACAACTCTTCAAAGTATCGGTTCAACCGTTTTCTTTCGTAAAAAAAAAGGGGGAGTAGGTACATATACTATACTCGTATACTCTCAAAGTTCAAAAACTTTTGCAAATCGTCAAGAAAGCGCTTTCGTCAAAGCAAATAGTCCCAAGTAGGCAAACGACAATCAAAAATTCGTCTAAACGCTAGCAACATATCCAGACGATCATGAACATAATCTCAAAGACTACACAGCATTTCTTGTCGCAATCATGCGTATAGAAAACCTGTACCAATATCAAACTGAAACTCGACGATTAGCCAAAGTCTTGAAGCCCTTTCCGGCTTTAATTAAAGCTATTTTCGTATAAAAATTTCTACGAGAAATCTTCAAACATCAAAGCATTTCTTTCAGCTTCCGTTGAAACCAAGTGAGTCACGAAAAAGCATCGAGAACATTTGTGACGAAGAAAACTCGAGAATAAATGTAGCATCGAGCACATTAAAGGGAACACTTTCTTCCCGATCGTTGGCTAGATCTACCGCTGGTTGACCAATTCATTCCAGAAACGAATGTGTCATGAGAATCCTCTAGCCATTTTCGTATAAAAATTTCTACGAGAAATCTTCAAACATCAAAGCATTTCTTTCAGCTTCCGTTGAAACCAAGTGAGTCACGAAAAAGCATCGAGAACATTTGTGACGAAGAAAACTCGAGAATAAATGTAGCATCGAGCACATTAAAGGGAACACTTTCTTCCCGATCGTTGGCTAGATCTACCTCTGGTTGACCAATTCGTTCCAGAAACGAATGTGTCAAGAGAATCCTCTCAAAAAACCAATGAAAAACGTTCTGCGACTAGATCGTAGTGAAATAAACTTCGGTAACACTCCATGAGTAACTCCAAGCAACTTTCACCTAAGATCGAAATCACAGCAGAAACGTTTCTCGTAAAACCCGCAGAAACAACGCTACTCTGACTTTGTATACATATCACTGATTTACAATCTTCGTAAAACCGGTCCCCATTACTTACACGAAAAATCCTTCGTACAATCAGACCAATTCTTACGAAGAAGCTTTTGAAAGTAAACATAACTGGTTTTACGAAGAAGTATATTTTGTATAGCAAACACAAAGCATTAAAATCTGACTTTGGATAAGCACTGAGTGGGAGGCAACCATCGGTCGACTTCCAGTCCTCAGAATCGATCGACAATCAGCCTTCCGCATCGGACGAATCTCAGTCTTCAGAATCGATCGACACGAAGCCTTCAGCATCGGACCCTCCGAATTTCAGAAAAACCCGAGACTGAAAAGTCTAAGTCTGGGGGAAGGACCAGGAATAGAAAGAAGAAAAAGAAAAGGAATGCAAATGTAGATTCCCTATCAGTAGTTCCTTTGCAATGTCAAGAGGCAAGTCTTGCGTATAGAGTGTGCTGCAGAGGAGGTTCTGAATCCTTTACCAAGGTCAGAGTGCTATGTGATCTAGAGCTGCGAGACAAAGGGGAAGCTTCTGCAAGAAAATTTATCAACTGCATCAACAAGATGAGAAAGAGAGACACTGAGACTTGTTCTGGAGCAAGTTCACATCCTCATGCAGACTAAATCAGATATCCAAAAGTCAAGCTAATGACTAAAAATAAGCACAGAGTGGGAGGCAACCCACTATTCGGTAATTTCTTTCAATTTAGTTTAGATTGTTACTGATTAAAGTTTTTATTTTTATGCAGGTCAAAAAAAAAGTGAACAGTAACGACGGCACTGTAGAAGCGCCGAGCGACACTGTAGCAGCGCCGAGCGACACTGTAGCAAGAAAATCGAGCGACACTGTAGCAAGAACATCGACCGACACTGTAGCGGAAAATCGAGAGTTACTGTAGCAGGGGCTACTGTAGCACGATACAGTTCATCGAAATTTTTTTTTTTTTAGAGAATTGGTTTTCTTATTTACTGACTTTTGGTGTTTTATTTATGTTAGGTAAAAGGAAAAGATCCGAAAAAGACGAGTTTGCACAAAAATCGACGATGACTAGCTAGCATCGATCGACAGAGCATCAAGAGTATCGATCGCCACTTAACTGTGTTGGTCGACACTCACATCCAAGCCAGGTATTCCGTTTTTCCTTTTTAAATATTGTCCTTATGATTTATTTCTCCATCGATCTTACACTGTATACACTGGAGATAGTGTTGTTTAAATCTGGGGAGGTTCTACTAATATTGTGTTTTAGTTAGCTATTTAAAAAAAAAAAAAAAAGAGATCCGAGTAGACGATTGACCAGCATATCGATCGATGAGAGCATGTCGATATCAATCGAAAGTACATTACCTGCAGCGACCGATGGTAACTCCTTTCCATCGATCAACACTTAATCCGGTCAGGTATATCGTCCTAACTTGTTAAATTGGGTACTTATGATTTCTTTATCACCATAACTCTGACTAGATATACACTGGGGACAGTGTAATTTAAGTCTGGGGGAGGTTTACTGATACTTAAGTTTATTGTGAGTCTTATCAAATGTTTTCAAAAAAAGTTTTATTGAGTCAAGAAGGGGATAATGAACTTATTAGATTTTTGCTTGTTATCTAACCACTCTTTAGCACCATTCTAAACTTACTGATTGCAGATAGTACTAAAGATACTAAAGTGGATCAACCTGTCAATTATTCACACTTGCTGAGATTGTTTGAAGGAACCAAAGCTGACCTACAACACTAAACCTGACACAAGTGCTTGTCTTGGGGCTTGGTATACATGGGATCGAATTCATCAAACAAGTCTGGAAGGTAAAGCCTTGTGTAGATTTATCACATTTTGTCTCTCTATTTCGACCCTGGATTTATAGGTAGAGATATTTATTTTCAAAAAAAACAAAAGCAAAAACAAAAACGAAAAAGAAAAAAAAAAAGAAAAAGAAGAAAATATATATATATATATATATATATATATATATATATATATAT
>NC_027756.1:18720766-18721558 GCF_000695525.1 Brassica oleracea var. oleracea | reverse complement strand
GGCAATCATCAAGGTTCGATTCACATGAATTCTTGGATATAGGTCAAAAAGTAGGGAACAAAACTTGGTGGCAACCACCATTAAGGCTTGATTCATGGAAGCCTGTCCAATCTTGGTCAATGATACTGCAATGGAATGTTGGGGTCGAAAACGGTTACGACGAAGTTAACGTCCAAATCTTTGAAGAAGAAAAACGTAGGAAACTTCTTCGACAAATACTTTTTCGAAATCGCTACGTAGTGACCAAGCGTCCGTCCCGCTCGGTCACGACGTAGCGACCGAGTTTGAGCCAAGCTCGGAGTGTCCGTCCCGCTCGGTCGCTACGTAGCGACCGAGTGTCCGTCCCGTTCGGTTGTTACGTAGCGACCGAGCTCTTCCGAAACATCGATACGACACCAGTCCATGCATTCTCGTCTATCCTTCGATACTATCTCCCAAAGACCGTAGTGAACTCGTCTTATCTTTTCCGCCATTCAAAATCATCGATCAAACTTTGCGATAAAAATCGCGGAAAGTTCATTCTTTATCGAAAGAAGTCGTAATAAACGCTTCGAGTCGAAAGACGGCCCAAAGGGACCTAAGACATGACTCGAGGCCCGACTTACAATTTCTTAACCAACAGACTGTAAACCGCATGTCGTTTTACGCTTGGTCCGCAAGGGAAGGTAAATGTTGTTTCCACGGATAAATACGAAATTTTGAAGATAGTTACGAAGATCGGAAAAAATGGAATATCTCCATTTTTATGCTATGACGGCTTAAGGGCAGAAGAGGAAAAGCGTAAACCGACCT
>NC_027756.1:18717622-18720706 GCF_000695525.1 Brassica oleracea var. oleracea | reverse complement strand
CAGATATCCGGGACCTCTGGGAAATTAGGTTTTTCCTAACTTTCCTTATTTAAACGGAAATCGGCAGTGCGAATTTCGGTTCCCACAGTTTGGCGCTAGAAGGAGGGGGTGGTACGGATCAATCTAACCCGCAAAAACCACTCAACGATCAGGGACGATATGCAAAACTCAACGTGCGCGAACGTCATCTCGTTCAAGGGGGGAGCAACGGTCGATCGAGCCAAACCTTGAAACGATCTCCTTGTTATCAAACTAACGATCCGAGATATCGACGTCGCAAAGGTGCTAATCAACACCGGAAGTTCGGCTGATATCATCTTCAAAGATACTCTTGAGAAAATGGGCATCGATCAATTCGAAATCGCGAAATACCCTAGCCCACTACTGGGAATTTCAGGAGAAACGATTGTGGCCTACGGATAGATTAATCTCGCAGTCAAAGCCGGAACCATGACAAGAGTCACAGAGTTTCTAGTGGTTGACCGTCCTGCATCTTACAACGTTATCATGGGAACGCCATGCGTGCCATCCCATCCACGTACAATCTTTGCCTCAAGTTTCCAACCCCTAACGGAATCGAGGTAATATGGGGAAACCCGAGAGTATCACAGGTGTGTTACGCCGCAGGACAAAAACGAACAAGACCAAACCTCGGGACCGTTCCTAGAAAAACGGAGAAAAAGGTCTCCGACCAAGGTTCGCGAAGTCAAGATTCGGCTGAACTCTACTGGCAGTCTCGTAACATCGCGGCCCTAGGGGAAAAATGCGAACCAACTTGCGAGCCTGTGGTCACGGTCTGTCTCGACGAAGCATCTTCGGAACGATGCGTCGAAATCGGAGCCAATCTCCGCGAGCCTTTGAGGACAGAGCTCGTAACATGTCAAAAAAAGAACCTCAATACTTTCGCATGGGCCGCGGAAGAAATGCCGGGGATTGACATTGACAGAACATGTCACGAATTAGATATCGATCCGACTTTCAAGCCCGTCAAACAAAAAAGGCGGAAGGTAGGACCTAAACGAGCTTCCGCGGTCAAAAACGAGGTCGAAAAATTGCTTAAAGTCGGAACAATAACAAAAGTGAGGTATCCAGACTGGCTCGCCAACCCCGTAGTAGTCAAAAAGAAAAAAGGAAAATGGCGTGTTTGTGTGGATTTTACCGACCTAAACAAGGCCTGTCCAAAAGATAGTTTCCCCCTGCCACACATCGATCGATTGGTAGAAGCAACGGCAGGAAACGAAATTCTGTCTTTCATGGACACCTTCTCAAGTTACAACCAAATTATCATGAACCCAGACGATCGCGAAAAAACTGCGTTCATTACCGATCACAGAACCTATTGCTACAGGGTAATGCCCTTCGGCCTCAAAAACGCTGGCGTAACTTACCAATGACTCGTGAACCGTATGTTCTCTCAACAACTCGGTAAAACGATGGAAGATTATATCGACGACATGCTCGTCAAATGCCTCCAAGCAAAGGATCACGTATCACATCTCGAGGAATGTTTCGCCTAGTTAAATTCGCATAACATGAAGCTCAACCCGACAAAATGCAGATTCGCCGTGGCATCAGGGGAATTCCTTGGCTACCTAGTCACATTCCGTGGCATCGAGGCTAATCCAAAACAGATCAACGCACTGATCGAGATGGCTTCGCCGAAGAATAAGCGGGCAGTCCAGAGGTTGACCGGTAAAGTCGCGGCACTTAACCGTTTTATTTCGTGATCGACAGACAAGTGCATGCCTTTCTACGATGTCTTACGGGGAAATAAAAAATTCGAATGTTCGAAAGAATGCGAAAACGCTTTCTAACAGCTGAAGCGGTATTTGGCTTCCCCCCCAGTCCTCGCAAAACCAGTGGAGGGGGAACCTTTGTTCTTGTACATCCCTGTATCAGCAAAAGCTGTGAGCGGCGTGCTAATCAAGGAAGAACGCGGCGAACATAAACCTATTTTCTATATCAGCAAAACCTTGCTGGATGCCGAATCTAGATACCCGTTATTGGAAAAATTAGCATGCGCGGTTGTAACATCGGCCCGAAACTAAGACCGTATTTCCAATCCCACACGATCGTCGTCCTCACGAATTTTCCCCTACGAACTATCTTGCATAGCCCGAGTCAATCGGGCCGATTAGCCAAATGGGCGGTAGAACTTAGCGAATACGATATCGAGTACCGACCAAGAACAAGCGCAAAGTCACAAGTGCTTGCGGACTTCTTGGTCGAATTACCGACAGAGACCATAACCAACGAGGAACCAAATTCCACTTGGCTCCTTCACGTCGACGGATCCTCGTCCAAGCAGGGATCATGCATTGGAATTCGACTCACATCTCCAACGAACGAGATCTTAGAGCAATCGTTTAGGCTGGAATTCCACGCCTTAAACAACGAAGCCGAATACGAAGCACTCATCGCAGGACTGCGTTTGGCTCACGGCTTGAAGATACGAAACATCCACGCTTACTGCGATTCCCAGTTAGTGGCAAGTCAGTACAGCGGAGAGTATGAAGCCTGGGACGAACGGATGGATGCGTACATTAAACTGGTCCGAAAACTAGCTCAAAAGTTTGACTGTTTTGCCCTCATGCGAATTCCCCGTTCCGAAAACATCCAGGCAGATGCTCTCGCGGCCTTAGCATCAAGTTCTGATCCTGCACTCAAAAGGGTAATTCCGGTCGAATTCATCGAACATCCGAGCATCGGACCGCCAATCGTCGTCAACCTCATAGAAGGTCAAGACGACGAAGAAGAAGACGTTGCAATACAACCACAATCAGAGCAGTCTGATTACGGCTACGATACCCTGTGGCTGCAGAAGATTCAAGACTACTTTATCGACGGACGCCTGCCCACCGAGAAATGGGCAGCCCGCAAAGTCCAAACACAGGCCGCACGCTACGTAACAGTAGACGGCAAAATTTACAAATGGAGATTCTACGGACCACTCATAACGTGCCTGGAAGGGGAAAAAACGAAAAAAGTGATGGAAGAAGTACATTCGGGGTCCTGTGGCATTCATTCCGGCGGAAGATACTGGCAGTGAAAATCAAACGCCATGGATACTACTGGCCAACGATG
>NC_027756.1:18717138-18717456 GCF_000695525.1 Brassica oleracea var. oleracea | reverse complement strand
AAAAGCGTTTCCTTTTAGTCCTCACCGATTTATTTTCAAAATGGGTAGAGGCCGATTAGTACCCAAGTATAAAAGATGTCCAAGTCGAAAGTTTCGTATGGAAAAACATCATCTGCAGGCATGGAGTTCCTTACGAAATCGTAACCGATAACGGATCTCAATTTATCACCACCCGATTCGAGGCGTTCTGCGAAAAATGGAAGATACGGCTTAACAAATCGACGCCCAGATATCCGCAGTGTAACGGACAAGCTGAAACGATTAATAAAACCATTCTCGACGGACTGAAGAAACGCTTAGAGGCCAAAAAAGGCAGGT
>NC_027756.1:18697917-18716438 GCF_000695525.1 Brassica oleracea var. oleracea | reverse complement strand
AGTCACCGCATAAAATCTTAAAACCGAAAGTAAACCTAGGTCTTGCCCTAAACCCAGCGCACTTGTCTCTAACATCTCAAGGCATGATATCCAAAAGATACGATATCCCAAAACCATGCCTCTATGTTTATGTTCGACATCTTTAGATATCCCGCGAAGTCGATGCCTCTCGAAAAAACTCCCGAAACAGATCTCGAACAAAACATTTCACATCAAAAAAGGATATGAGACGACAACTCATCACCATTCTTCCACACCATACGTAAGCTTATGAAAAACGCAACTCGACCATCTTGTCATAAAAGCCACGGAGCGGCGGGGATTCAAAGCCACACACGGCCAGTCCCGAAACACGAAATAAGACCATTTAAGACCGAAGATCAAAACATAAAAAAAAAAAAATCTCTCCCGTAAGAGATCTAACCAAAGTCATCCTCAGAGCTCACGCTCCCTCTTCACCCGTCACTTCATCTAAACCTGGAGCCGCGTCACCCCCGAGTATCGGATCCTTCCCCTCAGGGCCTTCTGAACACATCGGAAGGAGGCACGCCGATTTCAGATCAGCTAGGATGAGATCGAAATCTCCATCCATGACTGCCAAATCTCCCTTGCAGCCAGACAGTCGGGCCTATTCGGCCTCTAAGGTCGGAGGAGTCTCACTTTGGAACGACTGAACCACAACCATCCCGCCCTCAATCGTCGCCAACGCTAAATCCATGTTCCGGATGAACCGATTTCAGATTAGCTAGGATGAAATCAAAATCTCCATCCACGACTGCCAAATCTCCCTTGCAGCCAGACAGTCTGGCCTCTTCAGCCTCTAAGGTCGGAGGAGTCTCATTCTGCAACGACTGAACCACGGCCATCCCGCCCTCAATCGTCGCCAAGGCTAAATCCATGCACTCAAGAGAGCCCAGAAAGGAAGAGATCTTCGCCAAGCTAGCTTGGAACTCAGAACTAAGAGCGTCCTTGGCCTCCTGGATCCCGCGGCTCACTAATCCTGCATCATTCTCAATCTGACACTGAAGATGACGGACCTTCGAAGATTTGGCCTTCCTGGCCTTCTTCTCCTTGAGCAACGAACTCGCCGTCATCCCGAGGTCCCTCTCGAGCTCCCCTATCGCGATCTCAAGTTTCGACACTTTCACGGAGTGAGAACCCTTGACGGCCGTCAGCATGGCCTCGGTTTCGGACCATCTACCCTGAAATTCCAACAACTCCCCAGCAAGACGACTGGTCTCAGAACCACACTCGCTGATCATCTCATCGATCAACGACACGAACTGCGAAACGAAAAGAAAGTTAGAGATTCTTTGTCTTTTGGAAAAAATACGACGATCAAGAAAGTGAGTGAGCGACAAACCTTTCCGCGAAACCCCGACGCTATGCTCGAGCCTCCTTGCTACGAAGATTTCCTGTCATCGCCCTTGGTAAACTTCCTCTTCCGGCCCTTAGGCTGAGTAACCGGAACAACACTAGGAGCGTGCAGCGCTAGAACGATCTCCTTCCTGGCAGGAGGAGCCGGCATAGAGTCAGCGGCCCTCCCCTTATCTTCGACAAGAATCGGAGTCGTTGACGATCCAGCAGGTAAAGCCGCAGCATCCGGAACATCCGAGCCTGCGAGAGTTCCCGTATCTCGCGGAGTTACGCCCTCAGTCCCATGACCCGGAGCAACGGCCAGTGCTGGAGAGGATGGTAACTCGGCGCCAGCTCGCACCTTTTCTTTCTCGGCTTGGCGACGAACTAATTTTTCTCGAAAGGAGAGATGATCGGCAACACAAGCCGGCGCTTCGATCGGAGAAATCGGTGCCTTTTCCTTCTCGGCTTGGTGACGAACTAATTTCTCTTGAAAGGAGAGATGATCGGCAACACAAGCCGACGCTTCGATCAAAGAAGTCGGAATCGGCGCCGGAGACGTAGCCTCGCCCATCTCCACATCAGAACTTCGCTTGTCACCATGGGAAGAAGACATGTTAAAAATAAGGGATTTGGAGGTAGAGAGTTTTGAAGGCTTGGAGAAGGAAAGGTGTGAAGCAAATGAATGACAAGAGCTCACTACTTATAGAAATGGGGACTCAGAATTTTATATTTTTTAAATAAAAGTTTTTTCGAGAATTCTCTTCCGCGGAATTAGAAGTAAACTTCGTTCAATACGCCTAGCTTCGCCCGCAAGAGTCTCGACTCTAACGAGCTGGGGGGCTAACTGTTGGGGTCGAAAACGGTTACAATGAAGTTAACGTCCAAATCCCCGAAGAAGAAAAACGTAGGAAACTTCTTCGACAAATACTTTTTCGAAATAGATTCTTCTTTACGAAAACCTTTACGGAAGAACTCGAGAAGGATCGCTACGTAGCGACCAAACACCCATTCCGATCGGTCGCTACGTAGTGACCGAGCTCTTCCGAAACGTCGATGCGACATCAGTCCATGCATTCTCGTCTACCCTTCGATGCTATCTCCCGAATACCATAGCAAACCCATCTCACGTTCCCCGCCATTTCTAAGTTATCAATCAAACTTTACCGTAAAAACCGTAGAAAGTTCATTCTTTATCGAAAGAAGCCGTAATAAACGCTTCGAGTCGAAAGACGGCCCAAAGGGACCTAAGACACGACTTGAGGCCCAACTTACGATTTCTTAACCAACAGCCCGTAAACCGCATGTCGGTTTACGCTTGGTCCGCAAGGGAAGATAAATGTCAAGTTTCCACGGATAAATACGAAATTTTGAAGATAATTACGAAGATCGAAAAAAATGGAATATCTCCATTTTTATGCTATGGTGGCTTAAGGGCAGGAGAGGAAAGGCGTAAACCGACCTTGGAGCCAGTATATAAGGGGTCCTAGGCGAGAGGCATGAGGGGGACTTTTCTCAGAGCAAACTTAGCACTTAGAGCAATTAGGCATATTTCCGTTTTTGTTATTCGAGCTGCGACTCAACTAGGTTATTGCCGTCTTAGGGTTTTAGAACTAGGAATCTCACCGACAGCTCTCGTAGCCCAGGCTCTTACCTTGTTGTAACGCTCAAACGTGAATTCGGAATAAGATCTAATTTGCTCTCTTTTCGATTTCTTATTTCTTTTCGTCTTTACTTGCGTGTTCTGATTGCTTGGCATGTGGTTTAACAGATATCCGGGACCTCTGGGAAATTAGGGTTTTCCTAACTTTCCTAATTTAAACGGAAATCGACAGTGCCAATTTCGGTTCCCACAGTTTGGCGCTAGAAGGAGGGGGTGGTACGGATCAATCTAACCCGCAAAAACCACTCAACGATCAGGGACAATCATGTAGCAGAAGTTATGCCTATTTTACTGAAGCGTGGTCTGTCTACCTCGCAAGAGGAAGCTGTCGAGGAGATGAAGGACTGTTGATCGATAAGAAAGCATTAGTGTCGATCGACAGTGATGCCAGAACGTGGGCCAAGCATATTTCAAGACCGTTTGAATCCCAGAAGACACACCAAGTTACCAAAATACTCATGGACGACTAGAAACCCTATTTATGTATTTCTAAGCCATTGTTGACGGCAACAAGCTTTCTATTATCCTATTCTATTGTTTTCTCTTAGGTTTGGAGAGAAGATCAATTCTCCTTCAGAGATTGATTGGAACTCCATTGGTTTTATCATTGATTTCTTATCTATTACATTATTGAGACTATGATTGTGTTATTGCATGCATGTCTGAGTAATTTATCTTGTTAGGTTTAGGGATTTCATGAGCTTAATGTCAAACAGATAATCAATTAGGATTTCTAGGTTATCTATAGATCTCTACACCAGGGTGATTTGTAATACTAGGATCTGGAATAGTTAGAATAGCACGACAGTGTGACTAATTGTTTGAACCTAGAATCATAGGATAGTTGAGAGGCACGAAAGTGCAATCAATTAACAGAACCCGAACTCTGCTGGATTAGATACCTAGGCGCATATGAGAGTTGGTCTAGAAATCTAGTTGAACTAAATTGATTAGGTCGTTAATGCTTGTCTAAGGAAGCATCGATCGACGCTCAGGCCATAGCATCGATCGACGCTCGCTCCAAGTCAACAAGTGACAGCTGAGACTGGACTTAGACATCTGATTAGCAATTGCATGCGAAAGCTGGATTACTTATCAACCAATCGAACAACTACTTTGTTCACCTTTCTTTCATTGATTTAATGCTTTATAAACTATTTGCATAGCTTAATCTTGATTTCTATAGTCTATTGTGTGCCCTAGCTCTCTGTGGATTCGATCTCTAAGTACTACAATTGAACCTCTTATTTGAGAGAGTAAAATCACTCCTTAGGGTAATTTGAGTGATATTAAATGGATAATGGAATCATAAGGTTATATAGAAGAGGGAGGGGAAGAAGAACAACGATGGGATTATGAGAGGATTCAATGCTTTGGGGAAGTAATTGATTGTCGCAGTAAGAATGTGTGTAACAACTATGGACGGCAGTAACCGGCGATCAAGGGGAGGGAGGAGGAAGGTCGATATGGCAATCTTATAGCTGAGTTTTTTTGGGCTTAATTTTAATTATAGGATCGGTAATATAGAATAAAGAATGTATAATTATTAGTTGGATATGACCAATGAAAATGATGCTCTCTTAGTGATTGGAATTTCCATGCTGATGTGGACACTCTCTCCGTTCACCATGTTCACCTTTTAGTATTGTAATAATGGTCATGTACGTAAAACTTAGGTATAAATCCATCGAACACGTGACCTTCAGATCTTCAGTCTAACGCTCTCCCAACTGAGCTATCCCCGCAAGTTGTTAATTGAATCCTAATTGACTTATATGTATTAGTTAAGTTTATTTGTTTTCTCACGGTTCATAAACTATATCCGTTTTCTCGTGGCTTCATTTAGATGAAGATTATTCTTGCATGGTGATTGTTAATGATTCCTGGTGGAATTTATTCTGGATCCTTGCTCTCATCCCTAATAATGTAACTTCCAACGCTTTCTCGTTCATTATGGCATCAAATACCAATTCGCTTAACTTCCTTGATGATTATGTGTTTGTCCCATAAGTTTTTAGAGTTCTGTTCCATTGTCTTAGTTTCATTTTCTTAATTCTTGTTTTTGGGGCAGTTTTCACCACACCGGCTTATGGTTCTGAAAGGAATGTGCACATTCCTTGTCGGATTTGGTTTGTAAGAATTGCATTCCAACCCGTTTAATATAATCTACTGATGAAAAAAAACTATACCTAACCCAAAATCAGATTGGTCAAGAATCAAGATGGGAAACTTTATTGCTGGAGTGAGAGGTACTGATCAATTCTAATTTCTAACCTAAATGATTCACTAAGCAGACAATAGTTCAGACCCACATCTTATGGTGAGCTTGGTTCTCTTTTGTATGTTGCTACTTTTGTAGTTTTGTATCATTGATCTCATGGTCTTGTGATTTTAATTCTTGATCCCTTGCTCGCATGATTTTATGCTATACATATTGAAATTTATTACTTCGATTATAATATTTTTTGAACTAAGTAGTTAAGTATTCATAATATACTTGGAAGTCGAATTATTTTTTAAAAATTGAAAGTTCTATATAAGTAATATTTCGTTATATATCTGGGAGGCGACTAATCAAAATATTCAGAAAGGTGACACGATTTTGAATTTACATTATCATTGTGATATGATATTGACGTACAAAATCGATATGTACTACTCTAGACGATAACTTCTTTGATAGATTTTGTCTTTGATTGATTTGTCTTAATTGAATGCTATAGTAATTTCTCTCATATGGAATCCTGTGAATTTCTGATGATGGAGAAGTTCCAGTGATAGGCTCCGAAAAATCTGTCGGGGTTCAGATATGTTAGTTGGTTTGGAGTATTAAGTTCATGGGTCTAACATAAAGAGACTGGTACAAATAGCATAATCTCAAAGACCACTAAAGACAGCAGTGGTTATTTTTTTGTATATAAGTAATTCATTCCTTTTTGTAAATAGATTAATAATCCAGTTGGTTAATAAATCTTACTCCTTCTGTTTCTTATTAGATGATGTTTTAGTACGAAACACACAGAATAAGGAAAATAATATTTATATTCAAAACACTTGATTAGAGAGACAAAAGTAATGCTACTCATAGAGTAGAACACAAACAGTCACACGACATCTTTTAGTGTTTTAATTTAATTTGGAGCCAAATTTTACAAGCATGAAGTTAAATTTCAAAGAAAAATAATGGAGTCAAACTGAAATTTTTTCTAAGACAGCTTTTTATTTATACTAGTTTCAAAACAAAAGATGATTTTTATACTTTTTCATGGATACCAATTTTGATTTGAATTTGTTAGCTCAAGATGACGAAAGAAGAGTTTTGTTTGATTTAAATGCATCTCCACCTAGAGAAGAAATCTTCAGCTCTTACTGTTTCATCAATTTGGTCGATGGGGTGAAGCTCTTCTTCTTCTTCATTAGGTGATTTGTTTAAATCCAGTTTCTGAATCGAGTGTGTTTGGTTGATCCTTCTCAGATCTGGTGAATAATATTTTTTGTCTTTCATTTTTTCTTCTTTTACTTTTTCCTTTTGATCCATTTTTTAGAAAAATGCATGGTTTTCTATTAGTGTAGTCGTTGTTTTTATAGTTGTACAAAAAAATTGTGAGAAGAATCAATGTTGGATTAAAGAAAGTAATTAAACTATTGTTGACTTCGTGAACTTGTGCATAAATATTGGAAAGAACAATTAATTAATTTAAGAATTAATCAGCTTTAGTATTTTATTAGTTTTTACCTTAAAAGTTTCAAAACTTTATCTAATTTGAAACAAAAATCTCTTCCTAAAACATCGTTTAATTAGAAACAAAGGGAGTAGATGTTATTTCGTTAGACAAGTTTTTTTTTTTTAATACAGGTAACATATTACATCATTATATAATCTCCAGTCCTATTAAATAGGATGATCAAACTATCTATAACATATGTGATGTGGATATTCACACTTCAAGTTTACAACGACTACTTAGCCACTCCACTAATTTCTACCGTTGGATCAGATTATCGTAACGACAAACATCATGAAGATCCATGGCCCATTACCAAACATGCAAAATAGTCACGCTTGATCACCGAAGACACCCACGTGCTTCATAGTTCATACAAAAGTCAACCACAAAATAGTTAAACCGGTGATCACCGGTTCTATAAGAAAAGGAACAGTTATACGGTTCAACGACCCAACCGGTAACAATAATACAAACTTTTCTATACACGTCCGTGTTCGTGTTCGCCACACGTTTATTCAAAGCTCTGCAACATTCTTCCCGGCGAGAACAATCGAAATATTCTCAGGTGAGTTTCTCGATTCGATTTCGTGCTTTATCATCGTTTCGTTCTCGATTCCTATCTGTTAGATATTAATAATTTCTAGGGTAGATAGTAAAATCGATCATAGTGGGTTTTAATACCGTGTGAATTGAATATTTGGGTATTTTAATTTGTGGAACTTCGCATCCTGGGTTTGGTTGTTTCTTATCGAAATCAATTTCAATTTCAATTTTCTCAGGCTACAATGGATAATGAATCATCTAAATGTCCCTTTGTTGCCGAAAGCATCATCCAGAAATGCCCTTTCCTCAGAAACATCAACAAGCCTACCATTTTCTCCCTCTCCTCCTTGAATTTTCAACTTCCTGTAACTATTTTCTTACCCTTTAAACATTAAAAAGTTATATAATCTATTTTTTTGATTGAATGGGGGGGATGTAAAGTTTTTATCTTGATTTTGATTCAGGTGGTGCAAGGAGATGGTAAAGGTCCTATTTTTGAAGATGGTCCTGGATTTGATTCAGCGTTCAAGCTTTTCCATGGGAAAGACGGTATCGTGCCGCTTTCTGGACATTCTAGTTTCAGAGATGATCTTGAAGAGGAGACACCGCAGTTCAATCCTCTTGCTGGGAAGGTTGCTACTATAAGCCTATCAGCTTTTGGTCCTGGAGGACCTTTTAGCTTTGGTCCCTTCTCAGACAAGTATAAGAAACCCAACAAACAAGAGGTAAGATTGTATACAAAGACTTTACAATGGAGATCAGTAACTGAATTCGGTTGCTTGCTTTCTTCTTGAGAGTCTGGGGACTCGTCGAAACACGAGGCGGTTGGTGACGAGTGGTTAAAAACCGGGAACTGTCCAATCGCGAAATCTTACAGAGCTGCAAGCAAAGTCATGCCTCTTGTAGCTAAAGCATTACAGCCACCATCCGGTATGAAATTTAGATGTCCAGCTCCTATAGTAGCTGCGAGAGCTGCGCTTTCCAAGACCCCTTTGGTTAAAAGCCTTCGCCCTCAGCCTTTACCCGAAAAGATGCTCGCCATCGCTCTCATGGGGATGGCTGCAAACGTGCCTCTCGGTGTTTGGAGAGAACACACCATCAAGTTTTCGCCTTCGTGGTTCGTGGCGGTCCATGCTGCTGTGCCTTTCATAGCTATGCTCAGGAAGTCTGTGCTGATGCCTAAAGCAGCTATGGCTTTGACCATTGGAGCTTCCATCTTGGGACAGGTGATTGGATCAAGAGCTGAACGTTACCGTCTCAGAGCGGTGGCTGCGAGTACAGTTGCTGAAACATCTACTGTTATTGCGGGTGATGGATACAACCAGGTTTCTGATGATTCAGGGTTTGGGAAAGGACATTGTGGTGCAGGGGAAGGAGTGAAGGAGGTTTATTACAATGTGAATGTTGGTGAATCTGCTAAATTAACTGGACTCTGCTATTGATATATGTTCTTATCAAAACTACTATGTGATGATTGGATGTTTTATGTGTTGGGAAGTTTTGTAATTGTGTAAATCAGAACAAAGGTGTCGTTTTAAAGAGCAATTGGAATCTGATTTTGAGCATATAACTTTAGCTTATTTAACGGTGAAGAGATTTATACAAAGCACCAAGAAAAAGAAAACTAAAGTGAACTTGAAACGGTCAAAGCAGCCTCTGACCTGAGTATCCAAATGTATAAAGATAATGATGGAGATGATATAGTTACTAAAGTCTTTCAGTAGCTACTGCCAACATGTTGCCTTGGCATGCCTCTTCCTGTGTTTCTCCCCTGTGTGCTCACATAGTGTTGTCCTTGTGGCTCACTCATAAAGCTTGGGCAGTTAGCAAAAACATGACCATTACTCCCACATGCGCCACACAAAATCATACCGCCTAGAGGTCTTGGGTCGCTACTGAATTGATTTGCTGCAGGTAACCCAAATTCTCTGCGTGGCACGTCCACTGAGGTTCCCATACCTGAGTTATATGCACTAGACCTGTAGTTGGAACTCTCTGGGTTCATAGTTTCCGTTCTGAGTTTATGTATTTCCTCTAGGAGGGACCTGGTATCTTGAGAGTAGTCCAGCTTCTCAGCTTTCACAACCGTTGCTTTCACACGCTGTTCGTCACCATAAGTTTCTTCTTTAATCTTCAGCTTGAAGATGTACTTGGTGAAAGCAGCCTTGCGGATGATGTCTTCAAACTTCTCCTCATCCTGTTCCTCATACTTCAGATAATACAAATCTTTCGCAGGCATTCCCATTATCTCCTCACCAGCTTCCTGAAATGCTGTGGCCCAGGTTACTCCCGTATGGTCCTGTAACTGTAGCTGCAATATATACCTATAGTCACATTCATCCACGCATTTGTCACATCTCTCGCACCGCCAAGTCCCGTCTCCGTTATTAGTAACCTTTTTGCTGCATGGACGATCTCCGTTCATGATGGGACAAGCTGTGTAGCAGAAATTGTCAACCTTCATGAATGAAATGGTGGCAGTGACTGTGATCCAGTCTGGCTTCTCTGAGGTCCCTAGATTCTCTTCCTTGATTTGAGTGATCACCTTGCGAACATCTTGTCTGCCAGCGCCGGTATAAACTCTAGATATCGAGATACATGGAGCGTTACGTCCTTCTCTCTCATACCACTCCCTCACTTCTCTTGCTTCAGGGAAATCTGGTTCTACGTAGAGTTGACTTGATCCAATGGTGCTCACTTGCTTCCCGTTAAACTCACTGATCCTAACCGCCTTCACAGCAAGAACCGGGAATGCACCAGAGTCACAAAGACTTTGCAGTATCTGTCCTTCTGCGTTGCAGAAGTTACCCCACATAGTTACTTCAACGCTTCTCCCTGAGATATCCATCAACTGAAGTGCCTTCTTCTGCACCTCAGTTCCGCTCTTCCGCATAATCAAGCCAGTCGGACAGATGGACAACACAATACCAATAAGATCAACGATACTATTGCTCTCCATGTTCTCAACATCACTTATGTAACGGAAACGGAATCTATTCCGCGGAATGGCCGCATCATCCTCATAGCATTGCTCTACAGTTGACCCATTCTCTAACCGTAATTCATAGTCATTAGGGAGATGATTATACTCTTTCTGAGCAGGCTTCAAAGTTCCCTTTGAGATCAGATAAACGTTACCAACAACAATCACGTCAAAGAACTTATCAACCATCTCGTTGAAACAAGTAACACGAATCTCCCAACCGTCAGCATCAAGGAGATCAAAACTGAATAGCTTCCCATCCCCATGGGTCTTATTATAATGCTTAAGCTCTCCTTTACTCGTGACCCTAGCCTTAATAGTCCACCGACCCTGGTAAGGGTTAAGAGCAGCAATGGGAATTATCATTGGAGTAGCCTGATTCCTAGCCACTGGACTCCTGTTAGCATACATAGATGGTGGTTGAGGCTGAACCGGTGGACGAGAATAATAAGTCTGCTCCTGCCTAGAGCTTCCGTAACCATTATTTGAGTTGCTCACGTATGGCCCAGCAGAAGGTGATGTACCAGAAACAAAGGGTTGTCTTTGAGCAAATTGAGCTTGTGATGAATTGGCTACACTCCTTGTAGCCTGTTGCTGGTTATAACTAGTACCAAAGGATGGTCTTTGAACAACTTGAGCTTGAGATGAATTGGCTACACTATTGACTTCAGTCCTTGTAGCCTGTTGCTGGTTAAAACCAGTACCAGAACCAAAGGATTGTCTTTGAACAGCTTGAGGTTGAGGTAAACTGGCTACACCATTGAACTCACTCCTTGTAGCCTGTTGCTGGTTAGAACCAGTAGCAGTACCAAAGGCTTGTCTTTGAGCAACTTGGGCTTGAGGTGAACTAGCTACACTATTGCTTTGTGCATTAGGAGTCAACATTTGAAGAGGATTCCCAATGATATTACATTTCTCCGCAATAATCTCTTGTTCGTTAACAATAACAATCCTGCCATCAGAATACAGCTTTTACATTGATTCGTTCTACAATCATCAGAATCAGAACGTTGAAGAATCATACCTTCGATTCCGCACGGGGCTGCAGTTGAATCCAGTGAGTCTAAGAATCGATCCGATTTGAATACTCCCTTGCTTGACGAGAGCGTTCGAGGCAGCGCTAAGCATACCTTCTTGCGACTGGATCCCGTCGGACAAGGCGACCTTGTACCTTTCCACGCTTAGCTCCTGGTTCCTCCGCGCTTGCTGGATCATCTTTATCTCCGTCACTTGCAGGATCGGCGTCATCTCTTTCTCCCCCGTCACTTCTCCGCTCAGCATCTTCGCAATCGCTCCCGCCGTCAGATTCGCCGCCATCGTTTCCGATCGCACTGTAGAGAAAGCGACTTTTAATCAAGGAAAACGAAAGAATGGTTTTGAATTGATATTATTGAATTAGGGATTTAATTAGATTTATGAGAGAGGGAGTTTTGAGAGGGAAAGTAGAACGTTTTCGTGAGTTTAGACTATTTACATTCTGGGTCCGAGTACCTTCTAGGAATTACGTTTAAGCTTCATTTCTGTAATTCCAACTCCAAATCTATCTTATCCAAGGGGTTGATTGGTAGAGAGTGTAGCTAGAACTGTCAAATAGTCCGTTCAGAGCCCAATTGAACATGATCAGTTGGACCATATCAGTTTTGGGTAGTAATGAGTGGTTCATATTGGACAATGGTCCAAACAAATGTCCAAAGACCAATAGAGACCATGTCCAAAAGAGCATGCCCATAGATACCCAATAATATTTATAATTATTTTTTGTTTATTAATTTAGATTTTATTTCTAAAATTTTGAAATTATGTTTACTTTCCAAAATTATAAAAGTATTTTTTTTCTTGTCAAAACTATAAAACTATGTTTTTCTGTCAAAATCGAGAAATTTCATTTTTCCGTCAAAACCGAGAAATTGCGTTTTCCCGCAAAAACCGAGAAATTACGTTTTCCACCAAAACCGAAAAATTGTGTTTTCCGCCAAAATCGAGAAACTGCGTTTTCCCGCCAAAATCGTAAAATTGCGTTTTCCCGCCAAAACCGTAAAATTGCGTTTTCCCGCCAAAACCAAAAAAATTGTGTCTTCCCGCTAAATCCGAGAAATTATGTTTTCCGCCAAAATTGAGAAATTGCGTTTTTCGGCCAAAACCAAAAAAATACGTTTCCCGCTGAAACCAAGAAATTATGTTTTCCGCCAAAACAGAGAAATTATGTTTCTCGCCAAAACCGAGAAATTGCATTTTCCCGCCAAATTTATGAAATATTTTTTTCCGTCAAAATTGTGAAATTACGCTTTCCGTCAAAATCGTTAATTTTTTATTTTAACGATAAAACCATTTTTTGAGTTAAATTGTAAAGTTGTGCTTTCTTTTGTTAAACTCATGAAAGTATGTTTTAGGAAACTCATGGACACTCATTATCCATTTGGTCTTCGTCCAATTAGACCATGTACCAATTGGTCTTTTGTCCAGTTGGACCATTTATTAATCGGGCACGTCTATAGCCCGCCCAAAATGAATTGGACTGGGTTAACCCATGGTCAGCCCGCTCAGTTGACACCTCTAGCTGTAGATTTGGATTTTTTGCTTTAAGATTTAGGAGATGATTGGTTGTGGTTGTAAATGCTCTGGACAGCCAAAATTTAGTCTAGAGCTATATATGTCAACCAATCGAGCTTTTCTTTCTTTAAAAAACCCACAGCAAAAAAATCTCTGCAAAATCAAAATTTGGCTGTAGAGAGTTTTATTTTCAGAGCAAAAAATTAGTACTTTAGAAAGTTAAAACAATGAAAGGTACAACAAATAAATCTACAGATTAAATTCTACAGCAAAAAATATAAAGCTACAGCCCTTACCAATCATCCCCATAAACTGTAGATTTTGTGGCTTTAGTTTTAAATTTTATTGATGTAGGTTTATTTCAAAGTTTTAAAAGCACTAAACCTAAAGCTGTAGAAAATTGATTTCTAGAGCCATTATATTTTTTTTTAAAGATTTTGGGCTCTAGTTTTAGTTTTTATTAATAAAGTTTTGATTGCTTTGATTTTATTGCTTTAGAGAAAATTATGGTTTTGTAGAGCACTCACAGTCAACACCAATCACCCTAAAAATAGAAGTACTTTAAGCTTTTGTTTAGCAACATAGATAGCAGTTAAAAAAAATAATGATGTTTGAAAACATGAAAAAAAGTAATAGGCTTATAATATTTATTAAATTGGAAGTCCATTACATTATATTAAAAAGTAATGAGTTTATGTTACTTGATATACATATTCAAATCAAAATAATAATTTAAAATTGACTTATATCAAAAATATACATACATTCAAAATTTTATTTTTACTAACATATTTTCCAATAACCATTATAAATATGTTTTCAATATATATAAGAAAAATACAATACAAAGCCCAATTTCAAATACCAACTTAAATTATGGTTTTTATATTTCACATTGAAATTTAAAAATATAACATATGTGATTATTTATATGATTATAGGTGTAAAATATTATGAAAGTATTTGTAGTGTAAAATTTTAAAATACAGTCATCTGCCCTATTATCTGTTTGTGTGGCTTACTATGTGGGCCAAGTACCTGAAGCTATCTTAATATGGAACTCGTAATATTTTTAAAATCTACACTAAAAGATTTAAATAAAAAATGTTTTTAGCCTTTTTTTTTTTATTAACCAGGAGGTATCCCAGGTTCATGGAGAAGCTCAAACTAATCCCCAATGGGAAGTGCAACCCACTGATAGATTCTCTCTCCGGGCATTCAAATGGGCCCTAAAGCATAGGCTCATATCCGTGTTAGGTGACCAGGATAATTGTGACTTAGTTTCGCACAACAGGTAGATCGAACCTGAAACGTGTTGGCGTCTCAGTCCCGTCTCCTTACCACTCGACCACAATCACCCGATCGAACCTGAAACGTGTTTTTAGCCTTTTTAGTTCATGTATTTTAGATTTTTACATAGTTCATGTATTTTAGATTTTTACATAATCTGAGTTTTGTTATAAACAATTCAGTAATATCCTATTACGTAATAGTTTTCAAATTGAGGAACTTTTGATAAAACTAAAAAGTATTTGTTAGTCATAAACTCGAAATAAAAACAAGTCATATTTAAGAAAACAGGAAACCATGTCCTTGATTAAGAAAATGTGACGTGAATCATGAATACTAATGAAAAGTACTATTCTTTCTTCGAGACGTAAAGATTAAGTGCACAATTTGAACCGGTTTAAAATACAAGGATCTGCTACATCAAGTTTGCGAATAGAATGATGGAGATGTGGTAGAGCTAAAAACTTAGAAACTGTATCCATATTCCAGCTAGAGCCAATCTGAAGATTACTTGGAGATTAGGCAGCTGAAGCATCAATGCACAACAGCGCCCACTTCTCCTGAGCTTTGGTCATCATCGTCGACTTCTCCTTCCTTTGGTCAAAGTCTCCCATTTCTCCATATATCGTGCTCTCATTTACATCTGGACTAAAATGTTCTTCGTGACTCCTATCTATATTACATGTTTGAAGTCATTTTTCTTTATAAATTAAGTACTCCATTTTAGCAACACCAAGTTCCTTTGTATAATATAGATTTTGTGATACCAAAATTAGTGTACATGATTATTTTAGATATTAAATAAAATGAAATAAAATTTCTACATAGTTAATTAAGTATGTGTGGCTAATAATTTGTAAATTAATTATATATGTAAGTACCAAATTTATTAATTTGTAAATTACTGATACAAATAAATTTCAAAATGTTATCTTACTAATATATATTATAAGGAAGATACAACCTACGTTGCACGGAAGTTTCATCGGACATCTGTTTCCCGCTTCGGAACCGGAATCGGAATCAGAACCTTGTGGAAGCTTGCGGAATCTCGCTTCCAAAACGCTTGTAAAATATTCTTTTTAAAAACAAGTTGAAAGCTTACGATTCCGTTTTGGAATCACGCTTCTGTTTTTAAAATAATATAATGTATATCAATAAAATATAAAACCATAGTTTTTAATCTATATTAAATAAAAAATTTAATAGTAATGAATATAGAGTTAGAAATATACAAATATTAAAACTAATATTATAAATTATCTTTATGCATTGAGATTTTTTATTAAATATATAACACATATTGAAATATATTGTGTCAATTAGTTACGAAGTATTAAAAATAATTAATATAATATTTTTTGTAAACTTAATTTATGTGTATTTTTATAGTTTTAATATATATAAAATCATTTCAAAATTATTATAAATGAATAAATGCTTTATTTCAAATTTAAATCATATAATTTTTAGTTCTAATTTTTTAAAAATCTTATATATATATATATATATATATATTTATATATGAATATACACGCTTCCAACATGTACCCGCTTCCTAATATTTTAAAAAATCTCGCTTCTGCGCTTCCTTACGCTTCCGCTTCTACGTATCCGCTTCCGTTTCCATGTAACATAGGATACAGCACAATGCCAATTTAAAGCAGAAATTTAAATTATCCCATTCACACAATACAATATGTTTTGAAATATAATTATATACAGTTAATTATATGGTAAATATTAAAATATATATCACGAATCATGAAAAACAAATATTTACTTTTAGAAAGAGCACAAATAAATATAACACGGACGCACATACCAAGGTGTAGTTTTCTAATGAAGATTGAGTACACAAAATGAATTAGGTATGGCAATAAAATATCTCCATGTCAAATACTTTTTATTTTGGAGAAACAAGAGCGATTTAACCGAGAGTGAGAAACCAACCGTCAAGGACGAAGATAGCTTTCCCGTTCCATGCCGCACATGAAGGGCTACCGTAACTTCGTGGGATAATTATTGGTAGAAATCAGCTTTCCGAAAACACGGCCCCATGCGATTTGTTCTACCACACACAAACAAAAGGAAAAACAAACATACTTGGAGAACTTGATACACCATCACCGTCGATAAGCCCCCAACATTTGTAAAAAACAATTCAAACTTTTATGAAATTGCCTACATCTTCTAAAATCGCAAGACCGGTCCTGAACAGACCAATCATCTGTTGATTGCCTTTAACACCAATCAAGTCAGCATTACACCAACTCCTAACAACCACCATATACCTTAAATTATCACAGCACAGGGCCGTCTCAAATTAATTTTAGATTCTGTTCAAAAAAAATATTAATCTTAAATTTTATCAAGTAATTTTAAAATTTAATAATTTTGTCTGTTTTTTTTTTTAATTATAAGCTCTAAATTTAGTATTATATGTAAAATTTTAAAGTTTCTTACCATAATTTATCTATATATTTTAAAAAAAAATTAAATTTTTTATTTTTATATTTCGGGGTCCTGTTCGACCGTTCCATTTGTGCGTGCCGTTAGACGGCCCTGTCACAGCATGTCATTTTTGTCAACACCGGAAGACATGAACCTACTTTGTTAGTTCCTTGTATAGATTACCATTGGGAAGCATGCTTCTCTTGAAGGCAGAGATGGCTGTCATGGTGTTACATTTGAGGATGGCTACTTTTTTCTGGTGGAAGCGTGCTACGTAGCAAACACAGAAGTTCAGCTTGGTGTTGAACAATCTCGTATAGATCATCGAATAGTTGATGTACCATTGCGGGAAAGTCCGGTTAGAATTGAGCTGAAACCCTTGCATATGATGGCTTCCTGGAGTTCTTTCTGGATAGCTATAGTAAGAATTCATTGTCCACATGATTGTCTGGATCACTGTTTATGTCGTACAGTCTCATATTTTGGAAGGAGAACTTTCTTGCCATCTCAATCAAGGGGATCTCATCTACGAAAGGAGTGTCCACGTAAGAATCTAGAACACTTCTCCTGATTGGAGGAGGGACACCTGGAAGTGTATATATAAGTGACCAGGCCACTTTGATTTTCTTATAGAATACTTCTTCCATGTAATTTGCTTCTGCCAAATTGTTTTGGTCGCGACTGCTTCATGCATCTCGATATCAGTATACATGTCAGAATCATCTTTGTATCTAGTCGGGTTAATGCTATATATTTGCGATACCGGTTCCTTCAGTTGGTTCTACATTCAATGGTAGAACCCGTTGAATCGTGTTGTCTCCTTCAGCTGGAGTATCAGCCAGTGTATCCAGGGGCTGCATAGGCCGAACGTGGGTTCAGAACCTGTGTCGTTTTTTTTTTTTTTTTTTTTTTTTTTTTTTTATAAAAATGTCCCATAGTTTCCCATAGTTTTTTTCATCGGACACCTAAGTTCTTGGCTTTAAGCTGTGATAGCTTTGTATGCTCTGCTCCAACTGCTTTGAGTATCCTTTATTTTAAGGTCTAGACTCTGAGATGATTTCGGGATCATCCGCGGAGATATTATTGTTTTCTCGGGATTAATTTATCTTGGTGATTTTGTTGGGGAAAGTCACACGGCGCAGCGGAAATACTAATGGTCGTGTTCCCCTGGTCTTGTGCGAACCTGTGAGGAAAATACTTCGACGATGGCAAGATATCAAAGTTGCGATAACTAAATGAGACACACAATTTTTACGTGGAAAACCTCCTCGATGTGAGAAGAAAAAACCACGGGACCGTAGTCCACTCAAAAATCCACTATATAAATGGTATGAGTACAACCACGTCCTCCCTGTTCAACAGCCTGAACAAAACAGAGAGTCTAGCTACAAAGAGCTATCTCAAACACAAACAACAACAACAAGAGAGCAACACAAAGCTTCAAAACCGGCAGCAACCAAACGACCTCAGCTCACAAAGATTCCGGCTTCCAGAAACTAATCCAACCATAAAAATCCAAGATAAACAAGTCTACAATACCTCTGCCAAATTTCAGCTCAAGAAGAGAAGATCTCACCGTTGGATTTACCAAACACCCAAGACAGCCTTGCTGAAGAGCTGTGACGACCAGCTTCACTAAAACCCAGACAACAGAAGATCCAACCGTTGAAAACAACAGAAGATCCAACCGCTGAAATCCAAATCCCTTCGGTGAACCTCTAACCCACTGACTGAAGAAGCTTCCCACAAAATATCAGCCCGATCAAGTTCCGTTTGATCCTCCAAAACCAGTCTTGAAATAGCCTGACGAGTTTTCTCCTCCTTCTCTCTTCTTTCTCTCTTTTGTCTCTCTCTCTAAACTCTATTATTGTGAGTCTACAGTGCAAAGGGTCATGAGAATTATTATTATGTCTCATGCCCACTTGGTTCTCTCCATCTAGGAGGGACCCAACAA
>NC_027756.1:18689311-18693197 GCF_000695525.1 Brassica oleracea var. oleracea | reverse complement strand
AACCGTACAAATCCAAGATAAACAAGTCGACAATACCTCTGCCAAATTTCAGCTCAATAAGAGAAGATCTCACCGTTGGATTTACCAAACACTCAAGACTGCTCTGCTGAAGAACTATGACGACCAGCTTCAAGAAAACTCAGACAACAGAAGATCCAACCGTTGAAATTCAAATCCCTTCGGTGAACCTCTAACCCACTGACTGAAGAAGCTTCCCACAAAATATCAGCCCGATCAGGATCCGTTTGACCCTCCAAATCCAGTCTTGAAATCACCTTACGAGTTTTCTCCTTCTCTCTCTTTTTCTCCTTTCTCTCTCTTTTGTTTCTTTTTGTCAAAACTCTATTATTGTGTCAAGTGCCAAAGGGGAACATTAATTATTTCTTAAGTTCACCTCAATTGGTCCTCTCCATCTAGGAGAGACCCAACAGATTTAACTATGCAAGGCTTAAAGCTGGGCTTGTAAGTCAACGTCGGCCGAGGTGGCCAAGGTTGCTCATGTTTACTGAAGTTCATCGTTGCATAATTATGGTTATCCTCCTTCTTCTACAGCCAAACTTTTAGGATAAAATAAAGAAGGATTTTTGTGCTACGGTGTGAATATGAAGTAGTGCAATAAAGCAAGAAGAATATATAAACATTGATGTTTTATTGATCAAGAGAGCAAGAGTACAACATATTGGTCCAGAAGCCCTAGTTTTAGCTATTTGCTTCTAAAGTCGAGGTTAATATAGTTGATTCCTCTTTTCTAGGATTTAGGAATCTTGTTTTATAGGTCTTTGTAGTCGAAGTCTTAGTCAGATCTTTCCATATCCTCATATATGGAAATAATTCCCGTTATAATAAGTTTTCCATAGGTTTCTCCTTCCATTTAAATTTATTTAAACTAGAAAAAAACTTAATTTTATTAATAAATATTGCATAAATATTAATGTAAATTTAAAAACATTGTTAAGAAGACCAAATTTTTTTAAAAAAATTAAAAAATTTATAATAAAAAAGATATCTAAAATATTTAATAATTCTTTAATTTTTTTTGAAACGTTTTTATTAATAAAAATATTTTTAAAATATGAAAAGTTAATATATATATTGAAACTGTTTGTAAAAGGTTCTTAAAATTTATAAAAAATATAAAATAGTTTTGTAAACGTTTCCGAAAATAACATAATTATTTAAAAATCAAATAATTTTTTTGCATGCATAAAAAGTTTCTAGAAACATATAAATATTTTCCAACGATCAAAATAGCCTGAAACTAGAAAATCTTAAAACTAATATCCAAACCACATAACTAACATCTAAATCCTTAAAACTAACGTGAACATCCCTAAAACTAAAATTCAAATCCTTAAAATTAATATATCCAACAATCTATCATAAAATTAATATAAAAATCTATTCTGAATGAAAATATTCCATGATAGAAGGATAGAGAGAGGAGAAATTGAGAGTGTGTTCTTTAGGAGAGAAAGGCAATTTTGAGAGTTTTCGAGATAAGAAGAAGAAGAAGAAATGTATTTTTAAACCTTCCAAATATTTTTTACTTTAGGCGGTCACCCAAAATTTGGCGGTTCCTTTTCCCGTTTTTCTCTTTTTTTTTTTCTCAAAGGATGGTATATTTCGCTAAAAAAAACAAAAACCATATGGAAAAGAAAAAGAAACCCCAATTATAAAAAAAATCCCGACGAATTCTTAACGGAGTATGCTTTCACTCAGAAATATGTTGCTATATTTTTTTAAAAGATATTGAAGTTTATGTTTCCAATAATTCTTGGTAACTGAAATGAACTAGCCCTGGGAATATGAGTTTTTACCCGCGGGGTCCGGCCCGTTTGATTCGCCGCTGGGCGGATGCGGATCGAACAATTTAGAAAAATCGATTCGCGGGTGCGGGTGCGGGTTATGAGCATTTTATATGGGGCGGGTGCGGGTTGGTGGATTTTGAAACGCGGGTACCCGTCAACCTGTAATTTTTTTTATTTACATTTAAAAAAATATATTTTTTTTGTAAAAATGTATATTTTGTAAAGAAAATATGGGAATTTTAAAAAATAATAATCAAAATATTTTAAAATATTTAAAATTTTAATTATAAATATATTATTTATATTATATTTTTTAAAAATTAAATTAAATAAATATTTTTTAAAATAAAAATATAACCCGCGGGCCGCAAAATTAAGCGGGACGGGTGCGGGTACAAATTTATTTGTTCGCGGGTTGTGCAGATCGGATTTTTTGACAAAAAAAAACTTTGTAATCCGCGGATTGGCGGGTCAGCGGAGCGGGTTTGACCCGCAACCCAGCCCTAAAATGAACCAATCCTTCAGAAATCAATGGGAAATTCCCGGCGGACTGGCAAAATTTATTAACCCCAAAAGTTCCTGAAGGATCTGAGGTTTTGGGTTACAAAAGCTGAAAATATATACATTGACAGTATACACATGATTTAACAAGGTTTATGGCCCCACACACTTTCAAAAAAAATTATAAAACCAAATTTCAATTAATATCGATGCACTAAAAATCGTTATAAGTATATACCTCTTCTGTTTCATAAAGAATGTTATTCTAGCTTTTTTATTTTGTTTCAAAATAAGTGTCATTTTACATTTTCGATATAAAATTTTACATTAAATCTCATTCTTACCTTTTTAAATAAAGAGATTTAGTCAAATATACTCATATCTCATCTACACCATTTATCTTTCTTTATCTCACACCACCGATTCTCTTTCTTCTTTTCATCTTCGTACAATCCTCTTTTTTTTAAATCCTCTTTTTTCATCTAGCTTCATATGATTATCAATAAACATCAATTTAATTCATAACGCCATCTTCTCAAATCCACGGCTCGTATTTTCCATAGAATCAACATTTTTATTCTCCACCAATGTCCTCCTCATCTCGTCTGTACGACCTTCGCATCATTTGCGTCGACGATTAATATGAAAATATTACAGTGAAATCGTGGTCTCAAATTTCGTCATGCGTCTTGGAACAATATCCAATCTCTAGAACATTGAATGTCCCGTGATCTCATCTTTGCCTCCATCACAGTAAAATACAATAATGGTATAGAGAAGATAACTCAAGTGTTATCAGTTAATTACCATGTTATTTAGGTACAAATAAGATAAACGTTAATTGTTAAAGAAGATAACACATATTTGTTACTTGTTAACAAAACATGAAATATGTTAAAACAACAATATATATTGATACATTTTATACACAACAAAAGATTGAGGATAGATTTCGGGTCAGCACTATGGCGTAATCTATTTTGTAGCAGCTAACATGATACATGATTTGTTAGTCGGTATATAAATCGTTAACTAATACATTAATTGTTACGTATTACCTAGTTTGATTCTAAAGAATAAATATTCAACTACCAAACAATACATCAAACAAGAGTATCAACTAACAAACAATTTATCAGTTAAGATACATTATATCAATTAAGAATAACTATTTTGGGGTTTTTGCCAAAACTAACTCACAACTTGATTTTAACCCCAAACTTATACCCAAACTTGAATCAAATGAAAAACTAACCTAAAAGCCTAGTGAAATTACAGCTCAGCCCCTTGTGACCAAACAAAAAACAGAAGCCATTTTTACGAATATAGCCCTAGTAAATCGTCTGAGTCGTCTGAGATGTTGGAAGTCGTCTGGACGACTGAAGTGTAAGTCGTTTGGTACCGGTTTATTTTAAAAATAATTTATAAATCTTGTAAATAAATATTTTGATGCGTGAAAAATAAAAATCAAGTAATTATAAACAGTTTTAAGTGATATAAATTAAGATATGATAAAATTGATTTGTTTTGAAGATAGATGAGTGGAAGTAGTGAATCATGAAATACTTTGGTTTAGG
>NC_027756.1:18673654-18687020 GCF_000695525.1 Brassica oleracea var. oleracea | reverse complement strand
GTGGAGAGAAAGTGAGAGATATGTTGTGTTTAGTTCACAAGAATGAAAAAAGAAGAAGGGTAAATCGATTTTGGGAGCATTAAGAGCTTCAAATTGGTTGTTCATGGTGGTTGTGGTATTGATGACAATGGCAATCTTGTAATTACTTGAAGATGATGAGGGTGAGAGAGTAAAAATGTCATTTTCGAAAAAAAAAGAAAAAAAAATTGATGGCATTTTCGTAAATTATATGAACTTGGTAAATTATATGAACTTGTGGGGTGAATAGGGCAAAACCAATTTAAAAAAAAAAGAGTTTAGTTTTGTGTTTGACTTTAAGTTATAGGTCAATTCTGCAAAAAGCCCAACTATTTTATACCAATTTTCCTAACCATTTATTAGTTACAAGTAATTTGTTTGAAACTGATAACAAAGCATGTATCCACACGACAATATAAAATTGAGATTCTCCTAAAACATAATTAATATCATGTAACTAAGAAAATGTGAGTTAACATTGTTGGGTTACGACACAAACAAGTTAATAGTTATCCAGAACGAAAACTAACTTTAAGAGCTCGCTCAATCGCCTCTCCTTGGTTACGACACGGACAAGTTCGCCGATTTTGTTTCTCACACAAAGAACTTCAAGAGGATTATGTCTTAACTCATCTTAAAGACAAGGACCTACGTAAATGGAGACATCTTCAGGCTCGACTTCAACATTGAAGTAGTTTCGGTGGTTACGGACGCGGCGGATTCTAGACGAGTGAATAGATAATAGAGAAGATTGATTCTTTAATTTCTTCCATGGTATTGTGATTAAAAAACGAAGGCATCAGTAATAGTGGAAGAGCTATATATTGTCGGTTGAGGAGTTCATTGTTTTTTTTTTAGGAGCTCATTGTTGTTATGGTGTGGAAAATGATGAGGATTTTTTTGAGGAGATAGTGATAACTCACAGTGAATAATCTAAAATTTCAGATCTATAATTGATGATTAAAATGAATAAGAAAAGAAGTCTCTCCCTCTCTCTCTCTCTCTCTCTCTCTCTGTTATACGAAGTCATGTTTTTTTTGTTAAATACGTGAATTCATGGGTGTATAATTTCCTTTTTGGAAGCAAATGGATACACTTGGGAGAGAGATAGAGGCACTAAAGCCACAAGTGAGGAACATGTTCATATCTTTCAAAGGCATTAAGAAGAAAATTCTTTTTACCTATTTGCTTGTGACACTTGGCCTCGCATATCATTTCGAGCAGTAGCGGCCCTGGGTACAAGCGGTGGAAGCACCTGCTTCCGACCCTATTTAGAATAGATAATATTTCGGCCTTTATTTTCGTAAATTCTTCATTAGAGCAGTTGGTTTACAGCTTTAAATTGTTAGCCTGAGCTGAGCAATTCGACTACAGCTGGCCACCATTTATTTTTCATCTAGAAACAAGCCCAAATTTTTTCATTTTTGCTTCCAGCCCATAATTTTTCCGGGCCGGGCCTGATTTCGAGGATGAGATCGTGGAGACCCTAAAAGATGGTTTCCAAAAGATAGGAGAGATGATGGCGGGTGAAGATGATTTGTACACTGTTTCAGTCATTTTCTATGTTTTCAGGACATATGGTTACAACATTTCTTCTGGTAAGGATTTTCTTGCTATGTTTACAATCATATATCCTTTTTAGCACATGCAATTGTGTAGCTAGTAGTACGAAGTTGGGTATCTAGAAAATATTTCTATTTGGTGTACAACTAAAATATATCAATTAACTGAAACAACACAAAGTGGAGAAAAAGATAGTACAAGAATGACCACGAGTTGAGTTAGATTTAGTGGGACAAATCTCAACAAAGTGGGTTTTTGGAGTACGTGATGCCCTCATGTTATTTTCAAAACAGATTGTCTTTAGGTCCCTAGTTTGATTTCCATTTGGGAGGAGCCTAATGAAGCTTTGATTGTTAGAGATAGGACGGATCCATATATTAGGATTTTAAGGATTTATGGACCCTTTCTACATCTATCCTAATTCAGATATTTGATTTTCGAACATCTATAAAAACAATTTAAAACAAAGATCAGATATATTAATATAAATCTTAGATATTATTTTGTAATATGTTTGTGTTAATTAAACATATATGAGTAATTTTAATATAAATACTGTCCCAATACTGTATGTAAAAACTTTTTCAATGTTCATAAATTTTCATTTTAAATTTATTTTTAAAATATATTTATATACAATAAAAAAAATTGTTTTCAATGTTTATGTATTGATTAAATTTTATGGAATTGGATTTCATATTGTTTTTTTTTTTGTCGACGGATTTCATACTGTTTTTATTAGATTATTTCGTGTGTGTGATATATACCATAGAAAATAAATGTATTTTAGTTGTAATCTCATAAAGTAATAGCATAAAGTAATAGCAAAATGTTTTTACAAAAAAAAAAAAAATGTTTTGAAATGTTAAGGGAAAGTAGAGATAGACCTCACTGTAAATGAAAACAAACAAAACAATTTATTCATATTTATATAAATTTTTATATTAGTTATTAATTATAATTTTAATAAGATCATATATTTACATATATTTTTTTAAAAACTTATTATCCTATAAATTTATCATATTATTATATATTTAGAAACATTCAACTCAGAACAAATAATATTTTATTTTATTATGTACCTATTAATTTATTGAATATGAATTCATAGAGTTTCTACTGCATATCATTTCTAAGATGGATCGCCACTGGAAGATTCTATAAATTTTATAGAGTTTCTATTGCATATCATTTCTAACTTGGATCACCACTGGCAGTACATTTGAACATAACTTCAATTTTATAGAAATAACTAAAAGTCAAATTTGGAATTTATTATATATTAAGCCTTGCAATTTTTTTTTCTGAAACTAGGTCTTGGAATTTTTCATATAAAAGAATTAAGGTACGAATCAGAAATATATTTAATACAAAATTTCGATAGGATCTACAAATAACTTGAGACTATTCCTACTTGTGTGTTACGATCATGACCGGCGTTCGTACGTACAACTATTAATTTGTTATTATTTGACCGAAAGACATTCATCTTGGTCAGCGACAGATGTTTTTTTGGAGATTCTTAGACTATCATTAACCGGAACTCTTAAGTAGGTTCTTAGATTAATTTGTAATTAAAAAAAAAAAAACAGCAATTACTTGAGAGGTGGATCTTAGAAGGAAGAATCATCTCTTAGAAGACACGTGTTATAATTTGAGAGAGTTTTGAGTTTATCTCTTCTCTCTTTCGATTCATCACTTCACCTTTCTGTATGTTGATCTCCTCCATCGATTCAACACTTCGTACGTAAGTGTTCCTTGCTGGACTGTTTTATGTATTGCTTGATTGATTCATTCATTTATATCCCTGGTTGTTCTTTATCTTACTGGCCAATATAGGAGATGCGGCAAGAGCGGCAGGATTCCAGCCGAGAGAAGGAGGCTTCCGGGTTTGGGTTTGCGGTTGAGGTAGACCCGATGGGGAACGAATCTGGGTACGAGAGTGAGCCTGGGTACAGAGGAGATGTTGAGCTTTGTTATGGTGATGAGTACGATGATGAAGAAGAAGACGTGAAACTATTGTTTTGGGGAGGTAAAAGCTCGAAACTTTATAACACTAGTGTTTGATTTTGTATATGAAAGATGAACACTTTGGCTCTGCTGTCTATGTTCTTGTGGCCTCTGGCACACTGATTGGTCTTGCAACTTTCGATCATTTCTTCAGACGCTCCTGCTTTTGCTGTTGTCTTGAACTTCCTGCTCCCTTTAGTTGTTCCTCTGTTGCTCTTTAGAGCTGATCTGCGCCGTGTGGTTCAGTCCACTGGAAAGCTTCTCTTGGCTTTCTTGATTGGATCAAGTAAGAACCAAACCTGTTTATGTACAAGTACAAGGGATATTTACTTTTTAAGTATCTATGCTTGATCATTTCCTGTTTCATAATAGTGGAGTTATGTTATTGTATGTTCCGGTTGTGTAATGTAGTTTGTTTAAGTTTGTGTTTCTTGTGATGGACTTATTGTTCTGATGTTTTAAGTTTGATGTACTTGTGTGGCAGTGTCGTTAGTAAACCATTTTCAGGAGTTGCAATTTGTTCTTGTTCTGGTTATTGATGGTTATAAATGCTTCTTGTCATTATAAAAGTCCGTATAGAGTTAAAGAGTTGGTGGCATTATCTGAACGCGTGAACAACAAAGATAAGTTACTTGACTTTCTTATTATAGTCTCTCTCTCTCTTAGAGTTTTGTTTACAACATGAGTTACTTATATAGAGTTGTAAACTAGGGTTTTAGCTTTGGGCTCCTTCATCCTGTAGCAAAGCGTATCGGTTTTGGATCTTGACAGCCTGTACTTGACCAGCTGGCTTGCCCTCTCCCATTTGCTTTTCCTTTCTGTTGCTCACTTTGGTCTTGTCCTTACTAACGTTTTGTCTTGTGCAGGAAGAAAACCGTTGGAGCTGAAGAGCAAAGTTCTGCGTTTTGTTCAAACTAGCGTTGGGCTTCGCAGGAGTTGGGCTTGACCCACTTGTGATAATATTATCAACTTGTGATGTTATGGCAATGCCTTCTTGTCATTACTTTCAGGTTTTGAAAGAGTGAAGACACGGAAAGACACGGACTGAAGTGAGGACTGAAGTGAAGTTTTGGGAGTGGAAGAATCAAGTGAAATTTGTTTGCTTGTGTAAAGTTTTAAGAACCCTTAATTAGGTTCTACCATTGAAGAACTCAAAATCATTGTCTCTTAACAAAAGTTCTTAATTTAAGTTTATTACTTAAATATTCATTAAAAACCCAATTAGAGTAGAACTCTTATATACTGTAGGCTGTTTCTTTGATGACCAAGAAATTAGATTCTTCCCCAGAAACGTGCTATAACCCCCAGTAGATCTTCTTGTAGAGCTACATCCTGCCCAGTCACTATCGCTGTAGGCAGTGAGGGTGAAGTCTGTTTCTTTGTGTAGAGAGATCCCCATTGTGATTGTGCCTTTAACGTATCTGATGATCCGTTTCAACAAGTGAAAATCAGTGACCGTTGGCGAGTGCATCTTCTGACAGACATAATTCACAGCAAATTGAATGTTTGGACGCGTCAGAATCAGATACTGGAGCTTGCCAGCAAGACTTCTAAAGTAGGTAGGATGAGAGAACAGTTCAGACTTGTCTTCAACTCGATTCAGTTGCTGTGGCAAGGGCGTATGCATTGGTTCACAGTCTTTCATCCCTGCTACTGCAAGTAAGTCTTCTGCATACTTTTGCTGACATAAGAACAACCCTTTATCATGTGTCTGAACTTGAATCCCCAAAAAATAGTGTAGCTTTCCCATATCAGTCATTCTGAACTCGCTGTTGAGTTGTTTAAGCAGATGTTCAAGACTCTCTGAGCTGTTTCCTGTGATCACCATGTCATCTACATATAGTAGAAGAATAATAATTTCTGTTTCCGTTTTGTAAACAAACAGGGATGGGTCAGACTTGGAGCAGCAAAAACCAAAGTCAATCAGGAAGGTGCTGAACTTGTCTAACCACGCCCTCGGAGCTTGCTTCAAGCCGTAGATTGCTTTGTTCAATCTCTAGACATGATGAGGATGCTCTTGATCAACAAAACCAGCAGGTTGCTTCATGAATACCTTTTCTTGTAAATCACCGTGTAAGAATGCATTTTTGACATCCATTTGTCTTATTTCCCAATTCAATACCGTAGCCATGTGTAGAATTGTCCTTACTGATGCCATTCTAACCACAGGGCTGTAGGTTTCAAGATAGTCAACCCCTTCTTCTTGCTCATTTCCTTTTGCAACCAGACGAGATCGAAGCTTCTTGAAACTTCCATCTGCATTCAACTTCACTCTATGCACCCATCTGTTTCCTAGGACGTGCATATCTTCAGACCGTCGAACCAGTGTAAAGGTATTAGCTTCTTTACATGATTCAAACTCATCTCCCATAGCATTTCTCCAGCCTTCATGTTTTAACGCATCTGCTATAATTCTTGGCTCTGGTATTGACACCTTTTGTGTGAGTAGAACATAGCGAGGGTTAGGTTTGACAGTTCCCACTTGCGACCTTGTGACCATTTGGTGTCTTTGTGGTGCAGGTGAAGATGGCTGTGGTATAGGAGAAGGACTTGGTTCCGGAGAAGGAGTTGGTGTAGAAGCAGATGAAGATGCCGAAGACACCCTGTTACTCGAAGCCGATGAAGACTGAGGAATAGACTGCAGAGGTGGAAAGTCAGCTTCAGAGAACATAGGAACAGATCCTTGATGAACCACTGATTATGATACTGGAGATTCTGTTTCCTTCTCTGGCTCTGTGGGTGATTGCGGAACAAAGCTCATTTTCCAAGCCTTGAGAAGAGGAGTTAAGACTGACGGATGACTATGCTTGTAAGCATCTTCAAAAGGGAAATCAGTTTCATCAAACAGAACGTGGCGTGTGATGTAGACACGACCAGTTGGAGGGTAAATGCATCTATATCCCTTGTATCTGTCATTGTAGCCTAGGAATACGCACTTGAGAGATCTAGGATCAAACTTGTTGGTAGCATAGGCTCTGAGAGACGGGTAGCAAGCACAACCAAACGTTCTTAGAAAACTGTAGTTGACTGCTTTCCCAAACAGTTTTTGATATGGAATCTGATTGTTTGGCAGGCTGCTTGTAGGAAGAAGATTGCTCAGGAAGGTTGCTGTGAAGAACGCTTCCACCCAATACTTCAGAGGTATCTTGCTATCAAACATCATTGACAACCCGAGCTCAGTGATGTGCCGATGCTTCCTTTCAGCAAGTCCATTCTGCTGCGGCGTATGAGGACACGAGATTTGTTGTCTGATCCCATCTTTTTGCAAGTGAGAGAGAAATGCAGAGCTGATAAATTCACCGCCTCCGTCACATTGAAAGGTACCAATTCTGCATCTCAATTGATTCTCTACTAAAGCTTGGAACTTTCAAAAGATTGTAAAGAAATCTGACTTGTATTTCATAGGATAGATCCAACAAAACCGTGACCAATGGTCAATAAAGATTACATAAAACCTGAAACCCTGAACATATGTTATTGGTGCAGGCCCCCAGAGATCACAGTGAATCTTCTCCAAAGGCCGAGAAGCAACATAACTAGAAGACTGAAAAGGTAAGCTACTGCTCTTGCCAAGTTGACAGGACTGACACATCTTCTTGGTACTTGAGCTTATTTTGATGAGGTTGTTTGCAGAGAGATGTTGAAGAACTTGCTGATGAGGATGCCTAAGTCTCTTATGCCAAACAGCGTCTGTAGCAGATTGCTGCCTAGAGGAGTATAGAGCTTTTATTTGCGGCTTGTTCTGAACTCTGTAAAGACCATTATCCCTTCTTCCCTTGGTAAGAACCTTCTTTGTAACCTTGTCCTTTATAGAAACTCCAACATTGTCAAACTCAACAGTGCAAGGATAATCATCTGTGACTTTTGATACAGATAAGAGAGATTTGGCAATCTGAGGATACACAATGACATCGTTGAGAGGAAGAATACCTGAGGAAGAGGCTATGGATGTGGAACCAGTATAAGTGATAGGTAGGTAACTCCCATCTCCTACCATAACAGTGTCTGTTCCTTGATAAGGGACTGATGTAAATTCCTCGTGGAACTTGTGACGTGAGCAGATGCAGCAGAGTCAGGATACCACTCAGAACCAGAGTCATCAGAGACCTCTGTGATGTGCATTGCTGCCAGAGCCTGAGGAAGTTCATCAAGTTGGTAGCTACTATCAAAACGGTGATAACATTTGAGGGCATGGTGACCTGGCTTGCCACAGATTTGACATGTAGGACGCGTATCTCCATCATACGAAGACGAGATCTGCTGGTGAAAGCCTCGTCCTCGTGTGCTGTAAGAACCACGACCGCGGCCTCTTATGCCACCACGACCTCGAGAGGAGTAGTAATTCCCTTTTTGCTGCGTGCGAACTGACGCAAACGCTAGATGCGGAGTCACTTCTTGACCAGTATTGTAACCTTGAAGTCTGTCATCGAAAGCAACTAGACGGGGAAAGATGGATTCGAACGTCGGAGGTGGAACAGTATCAATGGAGCCTTCAATAGCTGTCTTGATAGGCTCATAGTCACGCCCAAGACCACGAAGAGCCGAGAAAATCTTCATTGCCTCCGTCATGGGAGCCCAATAGAGGCAAGCTGGTCACTGAGGGCTTTAACCTCCTGAAGGAAATCGAACATCTTTTTGTCTCCTTTGGCTAAAGTCTGCATCTTGTGCTGAAGCTCAAACAAACGGGAGTTAGATGGTCTGTTGAAGTGTGTCTCAAGCGTGGACCAGATCTCTTGAGCTGTAGAACAGTTCACCACCATGGATTGGAGAGAATCAGTGATAGATCCAAGGAGCCATGACTGGACGACTTGATCTGTTTGAAACCAAAGCTCATGGTCAGGGTTTGGAACAGGCGTAGAGGTACCATGAATGGTGGGAGCCAAGATGGTAGTAACTGGCTGAGGGATGGTACCAGTAACGAAGCCAAACAAATGCTGCCCACTGAGAAAAGACTGAAACTGACGTTTCCAGAAGAAAAAGTTTTGCTCATTGAGCTTTACGGTAACACAGTGAATGATGTTTAAGCAAGGAGGGTCATGAGGCTCAAGATCCATGGTGGCACCGTGTGCTCTGATACCATGAACGCGTGAACAACAAAGATAAGTTACTTGACTTTCTTAGTATAATCTCTCTCTCTCTTAGAGTTTTGTTTACAACATGAGTTACTTATATAGAGTTGTAAACTAGGGTTTTAGCTTTGTGCTCCTTCATCCTGTAGCAAAGCGTATCGGTTTTGGATTTTGACAGCCTGTACTTGACCAGCTGGCTTGCCCTCTCCCATTCGCTTTTCCTTTCCGTTGCTCACTTTGGTCTTGTCCTTACTAACGTTTTGTCTTGTGCAGGAAGAAGACCGTTGGAACTGAAGAGCAAGGCTCTGCGTTTTGTTCAAACCAGTGTTGGGCTTCGCAGGAGTTGGGCTTGACCCACTTGTGATAATATTATCAACTTGTGATGTTATGGCAATGCCTTCTTGTCATTACTTTCAGGTTTTGAAAGAGTGAAGACACGGAAAGACACGGACTGAAGTGAGGACTGAAGTGAAGTTTTGGGAGTGGAAGAATCAAGTGAAATTTGTTTGCTTGTGTAAAGTTTTAAGAACCCTTAATTAGGTTCTACCATTGGAGCATTCAAAATCATTGTCTCTCAACAAAAGTTCTTAATTTAAGTTTATTACTTAAATATTCATTAAGAACCCAATTAGGGGTTCCCCCATTGAACATGCTCTTAGGGGACCATGGAGAATTTAAGGAATGTCTTACACGAGATGCTAAGGGTATACTAAGCTTGTATGAAGCTGCTCATATGGGGACGACTACAGATTATATATTGGATGAAGCCTTAACCTTCACATTAAATAACTTGGAGTCGTTAAGTTGTACATGCAAACCTAATCTCTCAAGGCTTATACGAAACTCTTTGGATCTACCACAGCATAAAAATATGGAGATATTAGTGGCAGAGGAATTTATCCGGTTCTACGAAAAAGAAGAAGATAGCGACCTGACGCTACTTCAGTTTTTCAAGCTTAACTTTAAATTCCTCCAGCTACGTTAACTTCAAGAACCAAAATCCTTTCAAAGTAACTAATCATTTCTCCCGAAAGTTTGTTATAATTTAATATATCTACCTTTTGCAGCTTGGTGTAATATTAATGTTTGTATGCAAGATGGTACAAGGAACAAGACTTTCACTCTAAGTTGGCACCTTACTACAGAGACATACTCGTGGAATTGGACCTTCATACGCTAACATACCTGGAGCCGAAACTTTCACGAGTGAGTATTTTTCTGACTAAATTTTACACGATGCAAATTATCCTAGATGATACGTGCGACAGATATGCTTCATTTCGGGAGGTCGAAATCCTCGTCGATATCTTTGGAAGGTACGTTATCCCTGTCGTATTATTAAAGTAGCTTCCACTCCTCATAATAGTTTTATTTTAGCTTTTCAGAAATTGATACGCCATGTTGTGTTTTCTCCAGTGTCGTTTAACATTTCTTCTAATGTTTTCCAGATGTATAAAAGTCTAATTTAAAAATAGGTTCAATCTCTGAAAATCGGGGAAATATATCACGTTTTTTTTTTTGGCAACATATATCACGTTGTTTAGATAAACTATTTTGTTAATTTTAATAAATTTAGGCTCTTTTGAGTTCTTATTAAAAATTGATTATTTTCATAATAACCTTAAATTTTATTTGCTGTTTTAGTATTAATTAGTAAATATGTAATTTATTAATAGAGACCTTAATGTCTTATTACATAAAAGTAGATTGAAACATTGATAATTTAACAAATTTCTTACAACAAATACTATACAGGGTATTGATATTGTACATTAAAAATCACAGAGAAAAATGATGATGACTAATACATATTGATAACGTAGGTGGGATCTCGAGGATCATGCCATGGATGGACTACCAGATTATTTGAAATCAGTGGTTAAGTTTGTATTTGGTACATTCCAAGAATTTGAAAGAGAAATTGGGTCAGAATTGGGAGGGCTTTACAGTTTGGAAGTTACAATTGAATACGTAAGCAATCGTAATGATTTTTTTTTTGGAAACGACGTAATTATAGTAATAACTATACATCTTCAAACTTTTGAGTCATTCCAGTTCAAGATATATATGAGAAGCAACCTTCAACTCGCCAAATGGGCAAGCGTGGATCACTTGCCTAGCTTTGAGGAATACCTAGACGTTGCTGGAATCGAGATTGCTGTAGTTTTTACTTTGGCATGTGTTTTGATGGCCATGGAGAATATCTGCAAGGAAGAAGCTTATGAGTGGTTGAAATCTAGAGAAAAACTCGTTAGAGCAATGACCACAAAAGCACGAGTACCTAATGATATGTTTGGCTATGAGGTAAGTAAAAGATTTGATTTTTTCGATGATTCATTTGGTCTTTTAGTTTGATAATACATTTAACATTTACGTAACATGATTAGGATGACATGAGCAGAGGATATCTGACGGGCTCGGTCAACTGTTATAAGAAGCAATATGGAGTTAGTGAAGAAGAAGCATTCAGAAAGCTTCGTCAGTTGACTGCAGAAATTGATAAGATGATGGATGAGGAGCTTTTGAAGCCAATAAATGTGCCCCGCCAGGTTCTGAAGGTAGTCATGATCGACACTTTACGTGCAATAAATGTTGCCTACGATAAACGCGATGGATTTAACCGTCGCGATGGACATCTCAAGAATATAACGTCTATGTAAGTTGATATTTGGGGACGTTGGTGTATCCAACATACTTGTGGTTTATTAAGTAATTGGGTGCGTACTTGTTGTTGTGAAACAAGAGAATAGAATATGTATGTTTTTGTATTATTCATAAACATAAGGAGCAATTTATATATAGGGAATTACACCGTCATAAAATAATAAAAAGACTAGAGAAAAGAAAATACAAATATGGAAAGAGTACAAATCATAAACTAATAAAGAAAAGAGAAGTAGGGTTGGCCGACTCTCTCTCTAGGCGCCGGCTCTCTCTCTCTCTCTCTCATGTATGGGCCGGTTATGGACATCCTCAATATGATTTATAACACTCCCCTTGGATGTCATAACCATACAGAGTTTGTAATACGCTTTAGATGTTGTCTCATTAAAACCTTACCAGGAAAACCCAATGGGACAAAACCATAGTGAAGGAAAAAGTGTACAACACGTATTACTCCCCCTGTTCTGAATATCACAGAAGGTCTTTCAGTCTACGCATCCCTATCTGATGCGTGAGCTTCCTGAACGTCGAAGTAGGAAGTGACTTGGTAAATAGATCAGCTGAGTTGTCACTGGAACACACTTGGACCACTTGGACCTCGCCGGTTTTCTGTAGTTCATGCGTGAAGAATAACTTAGGCAAGATGTGCTTCGTCCTGTCTCCTTTGATGTAGACGTCCTTAAGCTGAGCAATGAATGTTGCATTGTCCTCATACATCACGGTTGGTGCGTCCTTGCCTTCGGACATCCCACAATCAACTCGTACATGTTGGGTCATGGACCTCAACCAAACACACTCGCGGCTGGCCTCATGTATAGCCAATATCTCCGAATGGTTTGAAGATGTGGCCACGATCGCCTGCTTCATGGAACGCCATGATATGGCTGTTCCAACATGTGTGAAAACATAGCCTGTCTGTGATCGAGCATTGTGTGGATCCGAAAGATAACCTGCATCAGCAAAGCCAACTAAACCTTCTTTGTTTTGGTTAGTATAAAATAGACCCAAGTCTTTCGTTCCTTGTAGGTAACGAAGAACATGTTTAATCTCGTTCAAGTGCCTTTGGGTCGGACAAGAGCTAAACCTAGATAGTAGGTTCACGGCAAAACATATATTTGGTCGTGTGTGACTAGCCAGATACATCAAAGCTCATATGGCACTGAGATATGGCACTTCGGGACCTAGGACATCTTCATCGTCCATCATAGGACGGAACAGATCAGTGTCCAAGCCTAGAGACCTCACAACCATGGGGCTAGACAATGGGCGAGACTCGGCCATATTCAATCTCTTGAGTACTTTTTCTGTATATGCCATTTGATGCACAAGGATTCCATCTCTTATTTACTCAAGCTGTAATCCCAAACAAAACTTTGTTTTTCGAACATCTTTCATCTCGAATTCTTTCTTAAGATATTCAACTGTTTGGGAGATCTCTCCAGAGGTTCCTAGGATATTCAAATCATCAACATACACTGCTATAATCACAAAGCCCTGGCCGAATTTCTTTATAAAGATACAAGAGCTGATCGGATCATTTTTGTATCCTTCTCTCTCTAGGTACTCACTTAACCTATTGTACCACATTCTGCCTGATTGTTTCAATCCATAAAGTGACTTATTAAACTTTATACAGTGTTGTTCTCGAGTACTCGATTTGTTTTTCAACTCTCTACCCTCTGGTACTTTCATATAAATCTCGTTATCCAGGGCCCCATATAAGTATGCAGTTACAACATCCATTAACCTCAAGTCTAATTTCCCCCTTATAGCTAGACTAATCAGGAATCTAAAATTAGTAGCATCCACCACAGGGGAGTATGTCTCCTCATAATCTATTCCTGGTCTCTGTGAGAATCCTTGTGCAACAAGCCGTGTTTTATATCTAACGACCTCGCCGTGTTCATTTTTTTTTCTCACAAAGACCCATTTATAGTCGACTGGTTTAATATCATATGGTGTTCGGACTATTGGTCCAAAGACATCTCTCTTCTTTAAAGATTTTAACTCCACGTTTATAGCTTCTTTCCATTTGATCC
>NC_027756.1:18672183-18673580 GCF_000695525.1 Brassica oleracea var. oleracea | reverse complement strand
ACATTCTTTCTGTTCCATTGTATCCCAGACAAGACATAATTTATTGAGATCTCATTATTATCAGGACCTTCAGTACCTTGAATCTTGGTGTCCCAAGAATCAGTATTACATACATCAGGGCCGGCCGCATCTAAGCATTCATGATCGGTCGCGATCGCTATTAGGGTTTTGGGATCGGCTGCACCTAAGTCCCGGGATTTAGGAACGGCCGCGATCGTGTCTAGAGTTTTAACAACCTCAGTTTCATTATCTGCACCTTTCTTAGTTTTCCGAGGGTTCTTATCTTTGGAACCTATTGGTCTACCATGTTTCAAACGTTGTCTAGACTCTGTAGCAACTTGATTGTGTCCCTCTTGAACATCAATTCTTATTGGTGCATTAGCAGCTGGTATATATGACTTAATCACTCTTTTCGGGTCAGCAAAGGAATCTGGCAATTGATTAGCCAGCTTTTGTAAATGTATAATCTTTTGGACTTCTAAATCACACTCTTTGAGTCCGAGGATCTTGCCAAGATAAGAATGTTTGATTCCATGTAATTTCTTTTACCAGTTTATTGCTATCTCCCCCTAATGTTGGATGTTCGGATTCATCAAAGTGACAATCCGCATACATGGCCTTAAATAAATCACCCCGTAGTTGGCTCAAGGTATTTTATAATCGTGGGGGAATCATATCCAACATATATAAGGTCCCATCTTTGTTCTCTGTGGTGGTGCAATTAACACATAAACGACACAGCCAAATGTCTTAAGATGAGATATGTCTGGCTCATGACCCGTAAGCAATTGTAAAGGGGAATATCTATGTTCACTAGACAGTCTTATACGAATCAATTCGGACGCGTGCAAGACCGCGTGTCCCCAAGCTGAGACTGGAAGCTTAGACCTCATAAGTAATGGTCTAGCTATTAGTTGAACTCGTTTTATGAATGATTCGGCTAAGCCGTTTTGTGTATGTACATGTGCCACAGAGTGTTCAACAGTTACCCACATGGACATACAATAATCATTAAACGCTTGGGACGTGAACTCACCAGCATTATCAAGACGTATAGTCATGATGCTTTAGAGACTTTTATATCAAAAACTTTCATTCATTAATAAAATAAGTTCAAAGCAATCAAAACATGGAAAACACAAAGCAAAGAACACAAAACATAGATGTCGAATTCAACTTCATTCTTTTAAACAATCTGAAGTTTCATAATCCATAAGATCGTCTCGTTCATGATTGAAATCATCTTCACCATCTTGATAAGTCATATGAGCTTCAGGATTCTTCCCTTTCAAACTCTCTTGGTAGAGGTCAACTAGATGTTTGGGAGTCCTACATGTCTTAGCCCAATGATTATCCATACCACATCTATGGCACACGGATTTGGTCGAGTTTTGTGG
>NC_027756.1:18669254-18671851 GCF_000695525.1 Brassica oleracea var. oleracea | reverse complement strand
ACTGTTGTTGTAACAACACATTGCTTGTGTGGAAGGTGAAAAATGTTTTCTCAAGCATATCCTTATCCGCTATATCCTTACCACACAGTTTCAATTTAGAAACTATTTTAAACAGGGCCGAGTTATACTCGTCCACCGACTTGAAGTCCTAGATTCTGAGATTTCTCCAATCATACGGAGCCTTTGGTAATAACACCGTTCTCTGGTGATCATATCTCGTTTTCAACTCTGTCCAAAGGTCTAGAGGATTCTTAATAGTCAAATACTGATCTTTGAGACTCTCAATTAGATGATGGTGTATACTTAATATAGCTCCATATCAATCTTTCTCACTTGCATTATTGCCCTCGATGATACATTCACCGAGTCCCTTGGATTTTAGGATGATCTTAGCATCAAGTGTCCACTGCAAGTAATTATCTCCAAAGAGATTTAGAGCAGCAAAATACAAGTTCTTGATTTTTGACATCTGAAACCATATGTTTCATAATTTAGATTTAAAAGTGTTCAAGCGAATGCAATCAATATGCTCAAGCAATCCAAATTCTAGGTATGATGCAAATAGGTCATTCGTATATGATGCATACATGTTCAATCTTAGCATTCGGATTCTATATGCAATCAGCTCGTACTATTATGCATGCATGATGCAAACAAGCCGCACGGCTACAATCTTAGCAAACGGTTTCAATGCAATCAATACAATGGTCATTCGTTTTAAATCTTAGCAAACGGTTTTCTAAGAGTTTAATGTGTAATTGCAATCAAACTGTCGAGCAATGCATCAATTAGGGTTCATTAGAGAATGTATGAAAACTATCAATACTAGCCGGATCATTATCAGGACGAGAATTCATAAATCATTTAACCTAGCTAGCGATTTCTATTTCAATTCAAGCATTCGGTTTTAATCAATCAAACAAGATAGTATTCGATTTTAATTTCAAGACATTAGGGTTTCGATCAAACAATCAATATGACTTCAATTTGAAAATCATTCAATCGGTTTTATCAATTCAAACAACCTAATTCAAGAATGAGATTATCAATCATAGCAATCAATTTCTATGTGATCAAATTCAATACGGTTTTAATTAATCAAGGCTAGCATACTATATCCAAACATACAATCATTCAAACAATCAATTTTGATTTCAAAGATTAATTAGGGTTTGGATAAAATCGATTATGCATTAGCTTTAGGGTTTTAATCGATTTCATGCAAATGCATTATGCATGTATGCGGCTAAAGATATTAGGAAAACGATTTTGATCATTAGATCAATTGGAGTTTAGGGAATCGAACTTATGATTATGAGCTTCGATTTACTCATTGGAGTTTTGATCTATTACCCTAGGGTTTCGATTAGGGTTTAAGGATTACCTTAACCTCAAGTAGGGTTGAATGGACCACCAATGAGATGAGGATCGCAAGCTGAACGTTGAGATTGATACACGAACGAGCTGAAGTCGTCTAGCGCTGGAACGTATCGTGAGCTGTCCTTGCTGGTATCGGGAACGCAAGCTGAAGCTGAGATCGTCTGATCACGAACGTAAACAGGCTGTTATCGCGAGCGGTATCGAGTCGTCTATCGCGAGCTGGCTGAGATCGTGTCTCGGGATCGAGCTGAGACAGTCTGAGGTCGTGAGCTGGGATCGTGTCACGAACGGGAACAGGATGAGTATTAGGTTTAGGTTTCGTGATCGGGAGTTCTCAACGGTTAGGGTTTATCGTCGAGGGGATTATGGATTCGCCGGCTAGGGTTTGTTTAGCTTAGGGTTTAGAGTAATCGTGCTGATAACGTGTTGTGAAACAAGAGAATAGAATCTGTATTATTCATAAACATAAGGAACCCTTTATATATATGGAATTATATCGTCATAGAATAATAGAAAGACTAGAGAAAATGAAATACAAATATTAAAAGAGTACAAATCATAAAGTAATAAGGAAAAGGAAAGTAGGGTTGGCCGACTCTCTCTCTAGGCGCCGGCTTTCTCTCTCTCATGTATGGGCCAGTTATGGACCGGACCGGTTATAGATATCCACAGTATAATTTATAACAGTACTTTATTTTTCCTACAATACTATGTCCCGATGGGTTGGCTTTCAAGAAAAGTATTTTAAAACCAACATACTGTGGTTTTTTGTTGCTTTCCCTGTTTTTGGCTCTGTTTTGGTTTTATATTTCTTTCCGATGCAGCGCATCTTGTTTTCATCTTTGACTTTGTTTCCATCATAGCCGAAACAGCTTTGCTACTCTTATTTATAAATGTGAAAATTATCTCTACAAAAAGTAAAACACACTATAACACAAAGGAATCTTTTCCAAGAAAGACAGCTACATTAATTCTTTAAATGCATTTTGTTATAAGATAAGCATTGAAATGATCATTCACTTCTTTACCAAACTCAAGCACTATGATCATCTACTCATCAAGCACTATGATCACCCACTCATTTACCAAATTAAGCACCATCTTTGTTATTTTATGTATTGTTGTTCACTATAAATACCATCACTCATCTCACTCTTTTGTACACAAAAAACAAGAACAAGAGTTTATAATCAAAGAACCATTACATCTTCTTCTTC
>NC_027756.1:18651094-18669239 GCF_000695525.1 Brassica oleracea var. oleracea | reverse complement strand
AACTTTTGAGAGGCCAACTCAGAAGATGCATTATGAATACCCTACTAGCAAGGACTAAGAATGATCTACACTAAAACGTCCTAGCTCTAACCTAATCACCCTTAATCTCCCTAACCCATGAATTCAAAAGGTGATTAATCACTAATCTCCACGATTCCTCTTAAACCCATATTGGATTTCAGATTAATCATGTAGAAAAATACAGATAATCGATATGAATACAACAGGATTGCAATAACAAAAATGATCAATTGAATCAAAGAGATGAACTTTCCAAGAGGTTTTTGGTGGTTTTCTTAAGATCAAAAGATTATCTGCCTCCAATGGCTTACAAAAGGTACTTAAACATAGGTTTAGCAAGTGTAAAACGTGCATAACAAATGACCAAAAAGGCCCTTGATTAATCATAAGTTCGACCAAATAATTGAAGCACAGTGACCTCGGCACGTCGCTCCGGGAGGTCGCTCCCAGCTTGTTGTTCGTGTCTCATCGACACAAACCCGAGCGACCTCGGGGTGTCGTTGTGGTGACCTCGCTCTGGAGCTGGAGCGACTTCGTGTCGTCGCTCTAGGAGATCGCTCTGGGTTTATTTTTGCACTCCAAACGATGAAATGGCGAGCGACCTCGTGAGGTCGCTCTGGTAAGGTCGGTCTGAGAGGTAGGGCACATCGAATTCATGGTGTCGCTCTGGTAGGGTCGCTCCCATGCACTGCTCGTCCAATGATCACCTTTATCACCTCTTTTGAGCTCCAAATGCACCCAAATGTCTCCAAGAACTTCATGTGGTACTCCAATACCTAATAAAGACTCATGTATGCAAAATGCAACCTAAACATGGCTAAATCCTAGTCTATATGATCAAAATGCACATGGGTGAATGAATAACACAATAGAAATATGCAAGATAACAGTCGTCGCCACTAGCGTCTAGGTGTTGGCTGGATGGTCCGAGGTTGCCACCATTGATGGTTTGTCTGAGGTCGTCGCTACTAGTGTCGAGGTATTGGCTATATGCGAGGTTGCCACCATTGATGGTTCACCCGAGGTTTTCGCCACTAGCGTCGAGGTGTTGGCTAGATGGTCCGAGATTGTCATTGCAGCTAGTTGTGCGCTTGTCATTCCAGGACGGTTGGTGGTTGCAGAAATCAGGGCGTCTGGTTGCGCTATGGGTTCTGTGACTGCCGAGCTGTCTTGAGGTGAAGAAGAATCTCCTACCCCACGGTGGGCGCCAATTGTTGTTTTCATATCTGGTCGATGATGTAATATTTATAAATGATGTAAAGGGGTGGATATTTTGGTATTAATAATCAAGAATAAACAAGCTCGTTCAATTACAAGAACTAAAGATGCTATTGCTCGTCTAAACAGTTCGTCTAAACAAGTATCTTTCTATTTTATGGTCTGAGGTCGTCTGGGCCAAGCTCGCCTAGTGGTCGAGGTCGTCCAAGACTTTGTCTGTGATGAAGAGGCAATGCTTCCTTGTCTGTACTTTCTGTACGTTTCTGACTGTCCTTTCAATGAGTCAGACGTCTTCTATTTATAGTGACGTACGTTTTGTTTTCTAGCGAAATCATCGTTGTTTAACGGGTCGGGTCTGATTTTGGGCTTAGCTCTTAATGGGCCTGTGCTAAGCTCATCTCCAACACTTACCAAACAACTTCCATTCTCAACAAACATTTTATTCACCAAAGTCAAAATCCATTCGCATCAAGCCAATAAATTTTCACTAGTTCTCCCCATCATTGGTATAGAATCAGAAACCAATCATTTTCATCTAAGAATGTTGGATGTTGCTCCGCCACAGAGCTTCAAATGAAGATGTGTTTTCAAATGAGGTTGGAAATATATGTTGGATATAAATCTCTATTGACACTTAAGAATCCAGAGCCATCCCCGAAAACTATAAGTAAGGCTATACATGAATTCTAAAAGTGAGTTAGTACTTCCAACATAAGGGGGAGAAAATAAACAGCTGGAAAAGAAAATAAGTTGAAATGAATTATCATTGATCCTCGGGCTAAACACAATGTGAAATAGAAGTCCAAAAGATAATTCATTTCAAAACTTACTAAAGCAGTTGTCAGACACGACCTATATAACTATAGTGATCAAGTCACATATACCAGCTGTAAATGCTCCAATAAGAATAAATGTTCTACAAGAACAATATCAAACTGCTAGTCACGCCTGCAGGGTGGTAGACAGATTGGTTCCAAAGATAAATCCTCGTAAATGAAAAAGGAGCATATATTGATAATGGTCAAAACGAGGCAATATAGTTTTGTATGATCTCCAGAAGAGAAATTAAACATGACTGACGAAAATTCAGGTACCTGAGACAAATGAAGAGATCTCAATAAGTTATGTCATGTATGAAACAAAATGGAACCGATAAGAAAATTGACGTCGATGATATTATACATGCAAAGTAGCAGTTGATATAATAAATGAGAAAGAGGATCATGAAAGAAAGTCTATTGAAAAGTGTACACAAAGAAATGATTGGCCAAATCAGAAAGATGCAATAGACAAAGATATAAACTTCTTGTGAAATAGAGAAGTATTTGGACCAGTAGTCCATACACTAAAAGGTGTAAAACAAGTGAGATGTAAATGAACCGTTGCACACAAAGAATGATCAATATGAAATTAATTGTGAAGAGACATAATTTCATGTGGTAGATGCAACTAGTTTTAAATTCCTTATAGTCTGGTAATAAAGGAAGAACTTGAATGAAACAATCCACTTGAAAAATGTTAATCCCTGAAAGTATAATCCATGAAGGATTGATGATATCAAAATCATGTTCCCGGGAACTCTGCATATTCGATCGAATTGAAACAAACTATTTTATGGGATATATGAAATATTATAAGGTTAACAAATGTATCCATTTGTATTTATCAAGAGATTATAAATCAATTGAATCATGATTTGAATATAATCAAAACTCCTGAAGAGTTATAGAAAAATTATATTTTGGAAGAAAACTCTTGACAATCCTATATTGTTTTTATGTATTCTAAACTGGAGATCTAAAACTAAGATGTTATCATAAAGATCCTTAAAGTATTTTATTTAAGACGCTCGTATATGTTTGGTCCTGAAATACCATACGTAAGAGTGTTATTTAAGAAAATTATTAATCTTTTTCATTACTGAAAGATGTAATTTCATATGAAAAGAAAGAAAATCATAATAGTAACTTCTATAGTTACAAATGAATAATTCGTATGTACGAGACGAATTTCTATACGATTATATGTAAGAAATTTGGTTTGAAATCCAAATAGACCAATAAACTATTGTCTAAGTCAAAAGAGAATTATGGACAAGAAGTCTAAAGGCCCTAGATATCATAATAGAAATGAATAGAGTTTATTCTCTTAAGCTTAATTCTCTGAAGAGAGTTGATTGGAATGCATATCCTGAAGATATTGTTTCCAGGGAAAGAAATATGATAGTAAGTGTGGTTGTACTCTTTTTCCTTATCATGTTTTTTTTTATCCCATTGGGTTTTTCCATGACAAGGTTTTAACGAGGCAACAAAGAACATACAAAAGATAGACACCCAAAGAGAATGTTACAATTTGAGAGATGAAAATCTATCATTGTTCTAAAGGTTCTATGACTACTCATTCGAGGGGGAGCTTACGTAGTTGTACTCTTTTTACTTTTACTACGGTTTTTCCCATTGGGTTTTCCATGACTAGGTTTTTAACGAGGCACCACGTAATACAAGATGGATGATCAAGGGGGAGTGTTATAAGATAAGCATTGAAATGATCATCCACTTCTTTACCAAACTCAAGCACTATGATCATCCACTCTTTTACCAACTCAAGCACTATGATCATCTACTCATCAAGCACTATGATCACCCACTCATTTACCAAATTAAGCACCATCTTTGTTATTTTATGTATTGTGGTTCACTATAAATACCATCACTCATCTCACTCTTTTGTACACCAAAAACAAGAACAAGAGTTTATAATCAAAGAATCATTACATCTTCTTCTTCCTCCTTATAATAAACTCTCTCCTTTATATTAGTGTTATTTGCTTCATACAGGTATTAAATTCTACTCTTATTTAAATTTCTCGATACTATAAATTATAAGTTATTTCATAACACATTTATAATTTTTATTTAAAAGCAATCGTTCATCAAGCTCAAGACAAACTCAAACTAGTCTCTTGTTTTTAAGAACTTGTACAAAGCCTCTTGAATCACTCCCGCTCCTAACTCCTTAGTGTTTTGTTTTGTCTTTTCACCAAAACTCTCTCATCTAAAAGCTCTCTAAGTGTGTTGACGACACATTCGTTGCCCACACGCCTCTTTATACTTAGAAGCAACCCTAAAACTAAAGACCTACAAATCTTAAAAATTTCCTTTTGTGTTCTTCACCAATTAAGGCAATCTTTCTTTTTCTTAAAGGGAGTTACATTTTCTTAACGACTTCCCTTAAGCTACTCCAAAGTAAATCTTCCACATCATTCCCTTCCTCTTTGTAGTAGTTTATGTCGTACTTCATGAACTATTTCATATTTTCTCTGATCATACATCTTCAATCACCCATTTTTAATTCGTGCATCTCACAAGTATCTAAGATAAAGACATCCAATCCAAACACACATACATTCGCACAAACACGAGTATTCACCAAAAACATGGCTAACATCAAAGTATTTAGATTATCCTAAAAGGGTTCAAGTATTTACTTACGGGTGTGACTGGTAACTATCAAGCAACATTAGGAATGAATAGGAAAAAAATGAATAAGAATAAAATTTTGAGAATGATGAAGAATAAGAGCTTTTCCAATCCCACTGCAAAAAACTGCAAAATAGAGTGGAAAATACAGTCATGAACAAACAAAAAAGACATTAATCTATATATGCAGTAATGCTTTTTTTGTTTGTTCATGACTGCATTTTCCACTCCATTTTGCAGTTTTTTTTGCAGTGGGGTTGGAGATGCTCTAAGGGTTCCTTATCAAAATTAACAAGGAACAAATTTTCATTATAATTCTCTACAAAAAAAGGGAATGAGAAGGAATGAAGAGGAAAAAATATTCCTCATGAATGGTAACATTTTTGAGGAACGTTAAGGAATGTAGTATTCCTCTTCATTCTCTTGGTTACCATTCAAACCACGTCTTACTCAGAAGACAACACATAAATGCTCGCCCATAAACCGAGATTGTCTGAAAATAGGATCATAAAGATTTCAACAAAAGATGCAAGTGCAAAAGTAAAATATAGAAACAAAGATGGTGGAAGAAGAGGTGGTGGAGTTTGAGTTGACTGAGTAGAAGTTCTTCCACCAGAAATTTATTTTCTTTCATTTTGGCTTTGTTCTTGATGCGTCCATAGTTCTCACCTACTCGCTTGTCCTTCTTGTACCGCGTTGGACGAAAGTTTTTCTCTCCTGCCCTAGGTCAAGGCTGACATTGCCTCTGAAGTATTTCGGTGATCAAAACGAGGAAAGATGAGCTATCAAGAGTTGTTCTTCTGGAGAATTCCCAAACTCATAATCTGCTTGTAGTTCAAACTCCCAACATCAAACAGAATTCCATGTGCTATTTGGTAGACCAGCCTTTCTCTATCCACTGACTTTGTATGTAGTGAGAATCCTGGTGTAGGTAGAAATGATGATGAGAGCTCTAAAGCGTGGAGAAAGATCAGGCATGACCTCTGAGTAATACTGCAACTGCATCATTGTCTTATTCAAGATTTATCCCCGCTTATCATACTCATCTAAGTCCACAAATCATTCATAAATTACATTTCGAGCTAGGTATTAATCATACCCTTGTTTGATTGCACCAGATTTGAAGGCAGATTTTCTGTCAGCCAACTTTTTGGAGCAAACCCGGCTGGATACAAAGGTTTCTACCTGAAGATACGGGGACTGAACTGCGTCATATGGCTGGAAAAGTGAGACTGCATGTGCTTAGAGGTGGATTCCTTCGTGCTCGCTTAGGAGGAGCTAATCCCAGATTGCTCAGAACCTTCTTCTTCTAGAGACACCTCGTTTGATGAGGAAACAATTGAGACCACGTCGTCAACTTTATCATCTTCTGTTATGAACTAACGTATTATTAGCTCACAACACACGCAATACAAATGTATCTCACAGATTCTCTCTCTCAGAATCCTCTCTCAATACAATGTATCAATTGGTTCAGAGCTTACAATCGAATGCCTAACTCTCTCTCCCTCTTTCCTTATTTATACTTCGTTGACTACTAACTGCAAAGCCTCCTCATGAATCAGAGTCTTTCAATCTTTATCAACTTCCTCTCCTCCTTCCGACGCTCCTCCCTTCTGCGTGCCTTTCACTCTCCTTGTATAAACCCTCCAAGGCATAGCAATACCCCCCCCCCTCCAGAATTCAGTTTGCCCTCAAACTGGTAATGTGGAAACTGATGCTTCAACTCGCGTACCAGCATCCATGTATTCTCATGAGCCGGCAAACCCTTCCAAGTAATCAAGACCTCCCAACGACCCTCTTCATCATAACGAGTATCAATAATGTCATCCGGTTCAATCACAAACTCATCATCATATGACAAACTCGTAGGTAAGTCAGTAACTTCATGATTCTTACCGATCACCGGTTTCAGTTGGGAGACGTGAAACACGGAATGAATACGAGATGACTCAGGCAACTGCAGCTTATAAGCAACCTTCCCCACACGATCTAACACCTTGAATGGTCCATAGTACTTCGCGGCCAATTTTTGACAGAACCGTCTCGCCACTGTCGACTGTCTGTACGGACACAACTTTAAGAAAACCAACTGACCCACCTCAAACTGCAGATCTCTCCTACTCTTATCCGCGTTGTTCTTCATAACATCCTGCGCACGTACAAGATGATCCTTAATCTGACTCAACAACGCATCACGCTCTTTTAACGACTCCTCCAAAGACCCATTTGTCGTTGATCCCATCTCATACTGCAACAGAGCAGGTGGTTCTCGACCATACACCAACTCAAAAGGAGTCACCTTTGTTGCCGTGTGGTAAGAAGTATTATACGAAAGCTCTGCCCAACTCAAAAATCTGTAACAGCGTTTAGGGTGAGCAGATGTCAAACAACGCAAATATGTTTCCAAGCCCCTGTTCAAGACCTCAGTCTGACCATCACTCTGTGGGTGATAAGCCGTACTGAAACGTAATGAAGTGCCCGCTAATTTGAATAACTCCTTCCAAAATTGACTCTGGAATATCTTATCTCGGTCCGACACAATTGATTTAGGAAACCCGTGAAGCTTCACGATTCCGTCAATGAATAAACCCGCCACATCTATCGCATTGAACGGATGTCTCAAGGCCAAGAAATGACCATACTTCGACAATCCATCAACCACCACCAAGATAACATTCTTCCCATGCGACAACGGTAAGCCCTCCACAAAATCGAGCGAAATGTCTTCCCAAATCTTAGCTGGAATTGGCAAGGGTTGCAAAAGTCCAGCAGGAGAAAGTGTGGAGTACTTACTTGTCTGACACGCCAAACATTTTGCCACATACTTCTGTACATCTCCGCGCATTCCACTCCAATAAAACTGTAACTGAATCCTCTTAAGAGTCTTTAGAACCCCTCCATGACCCCCAACCAACCCATCATGACATTCTTTAAAGATCACTGGAATGAATTTTGAATCTGTCGGAATAACCAGTCGACCCTTGTAGAGAAAATGATTCTGTACCACCGCATAACCCTTCTTCACTTCCACCCCGTTTTTTATCTTCTCAATCAACTCCTTTATACGCCCACACTCATCAATTTCCTTCAACAAATCATGAATCATCAACGGTTTTGGCACTGTTAATGCCAACAGAGTACACAAGGTAGAATCCTGCTGAACATGTTGGATTCTAGAAAGGCCATCCGCGGCCTTGTTTTCTACACCAGGCTTATATACTATGTCAAACTCATAACCCAGTAGCTTATGCATCCATTTTTGATATTCCAAGTTAACCTCCCGCTGTTCCAATAAAAACTTTAAGCTCTTTTGGTCAGTCCTTACAACGAACCTGTTCCCCAAGAGATAATGTTTCCACCTTTGAACAGCCATCACAATCGCCATTAATTCCCGCTCATAGATAGGCTTCAACTGCTCTTTCTCCTTCAAACCATAGCTAAAGAACGCAATTGGCCTCCCATTTTGCATTAATACTGCTCCCAACCCATATCCTGAAGCATCAGTCTCAATAACAAAAGGTTCCTTGAAATTGGGTAACTGCAGAACTGGCGCCTCTGTCATAGCTCTTTTCAGATGTTCAAAAGCCTCCTGAGCTATCACAGACCACTCAAAATTATCTTTCTGAAGTAAAATAGTCAAAGGCTTAGCAATCCCACCATAACCCCTTACAAACTTCCTGTAATATCCCGTCAAGCCAAGAAAACCCCTCAAATCTTTCACTGAATTCGGAATTGGCCACTTCTCCATCGCTTCTGTCTTACTCTTATCAGTAGCTACACCTTTTGCAGAAATCACATGCCCCAAATACTCCACTTGTAACTGTCCAAAAGAACACTTCTTTCTGTTCGCAAACAAGCAATGATCTTTCAAAATGCTCAAAACTTCCTTCACATGTTCCGCGTGTTGCTGCAAGTCCCGACTGTATATCAAGATGTCATCGAAGAACACTAATACAAACTTGCGCAGAAGAGGTCTGAAAATCTCGTTCATCAGAGCTTGGAATGTTGCCGGCGCATTTGTCAAGCCAAAAGGCATGACAAGAAACTCATAGTGCCCATCATGCGTGCGGAAAGCTGTCTTCTCCATCTGAAGGTCGCGTGTTCGATCCACGCTCACCGCACCAATTTGTTATGAACTAACGTATTATTAGCTCACAACACACGCAATACAAATGTATCTCACAGATTCTCTCTCTCAGAATCCTCTCTCAATACAATGTATCAATTGGTTCAGAGCTTACAATCGAATGCCTAACTCTCTCTCCCTCTTTCCTTATTTATACTTCGTTAACTACTAACTGCAAAGCCTCCTCATGAATCGGAGTCTTTCAATTTTATCAACTTCCTCTCCTCCTTCCGACGCTCCTCCCTTCTGCGTGCCTTTCACTCTCCTTGTATAAACCCTCCAAGGCATAGCATCTTCTTCTTTGTTTTCTTCAGATCCTGGGATCTGAGTCGGTTACCCAATATGATCCTCTTAAAATATTAGTATCCAAAATGATCATCTTGAAGTTCAAATTTGGTTTAAGGGTAGGGAAAACCGTTGGGCTATAATATATTCGCAACTACATGAATTAAAGAACCTCTAGTTTGTAAACTGCATAGATTTCCAGGCAGCTTTTGAAGTGATTCTACATAGCCTTGGAGCTCTGTTTAGTTAGGAATTAAAGTCAATTAGCTTGATAGTTTATTTTGTCTTGGTTTTTGAGGTATGATTTTTATGACCTGGTTGGTTCCTTAGTCGATTGAGTTGTGCATCTGGTTGGCCTCTGATACAGCTACCGTTTTGGACATGTTGTCTAGAAAACTACATGAATATTGACCAGGGTCATATGTCCTTACCAAAGCTCTCGCCTTTCCGGTATCTAGGGAGAAGTCGTACAATTCAGCATTCTACAGTTTAAAGTTTACAAATGTTATTTTTTCATCAACAATGATCATTTATGTGCAGCTTCCAAGTGTCGAAATGGAGAAAAATCAAACCAATAAAAGAAGGACGACAAGTGAAATAAGAACAAATTAGCATGTGCATAGTACATTAGATAAGGAACACATTGTACAATAGGAGATAGTTCTGATATGATTTCACACAAACTAGAAAAACGAGAAAGCAAAGCATATAAACAAAAGCAGAAGAAAATCAATCTTTCATATAACCATATTGATATTTCTTCAACTTTCTTCATCGGTTTTCTTTGTCTTCTCGATTTCAAGCAGATAAATCCTCTCAGCTTCTGGTACAGCCTTGGTTAAAGCTTGAAGCCTATGGTTCAAGTCATCAAGCTTGTTCATTAACCTATCGTTAGTGAACATTCCCATACAAACGCTCTTGATCGTTTCCCAGCTTTCGATCAAAGGCAAACCAATTATCACAATCGATCCTATAGTTCCCCAAGCTACAGCCACAATTGCCCAAAACCAGAAATATCCTCTGCTAAACACACCTGCAATATTTCGAATGGTTAATTGATGTTAATGATTTATCAGCATTTTTTAACAGCTTGTTATTGTAAAGTTTGGTATGTTTTTTGAGACGTCTTAAGGCTAAAAGAGACGATGTTTATGAACATAGATGGAATGACTTCATCTCTAAGTCTCTAACCTTTGCAAGAACGATAATATTTAGTTATTCTTTATGTATAAGGTTATGAATCTGTACATCCACGTAGCATGACAGCCAAACCATGTAATTTTTTAAAATGTAGACCTCTCTCAACGTGAATCAAATTTTTGACATCCAAAGTTCATACATTTTCTGTACTAAGGGACTTAACCATTAAACCAACTAATTATTGATATCTTTCAATCACATTCAACATCTGAAATCCGCTAGTGGACCATGTATGAATTATGATTCTTTGGTGTCAAACTTTCAACCAAACGCTAAGTTTAGATAAGCATATATAATTTTGATATATATATGTATATGTGTGTGTGAGGGATGACTTACGTGCTGGGAGAGAGAGAACTGGCCAGATGACAACAATGAGGAGAGTGAAGACAAGACCCCATTTAACAATCCAAGCTTTGGCTCTTCTCAGCTTCTCTTCTTTTAGCTCCTCTACAGGAACATTAATACCGTCCCCTGGAGCCTCAGCTTCCACCACTTTGATTTCCCTCGTCGTCGACCAATCGTAATTCTGTGGCTGTACTAGACTACACACCGCATGGATCAACCCTCCTATATATTTACACGTAAGACAGGACCAAAACCAAAATGTTATCAAAATCTAATAAAAACCAAACAGGATTAATCATGTAAAAGAACGTTTAGAGTAATCCTAGGATAATACATGTGTTTTGCGCATTGTGAGTTTATTTGTATATATTATCGATTATTTTTTTATATTTGATCATTTTATTTATACATATACAATATTTTCTGTTGTTATTATATAATTTCTTTCCGATGGACCGGATCAATTTTTATTAAAAATTATGGAACTAAACTATAATTAATATATCATGGGTTGGTCGGATTGGACATTAAACAAATTATGACACAAAAACCTTTTTTTTTCACTGCACATTCTTGAAAAAAGTGAACGGCACTTTTTAACAGTTGAATTATTTTGACATTTATCTTCCATATGGTTTTGAAAGGTTTCAGATCAACCATCAAATTGATACACGTCATTTTAATGGTTTTAGTCGTATGCTTAAGGAAAACTTACATTTTTGTAATTTAAAGTCATTTAAAAAAAATTCAAAATATAACATATAAGAAAAAGAGTATCTAACACATAAGAAAATATAACATATAAGGTTTCCTCATTTTTATAATTTAAAATCGTTTTAAATTTTTTAAAATATAACATATAAGACTTCCTCATTTTTGTAATTTAAAGTCATTTAAAAAAAATCAAAATATAACATATAAGAAAAAATTAAGTTTTTTATTATATGGTTAATGTGATTGTTTAATTTTTTTTAATAATATAAAATTAAACAAAAATGAAGAAAGATGCAAAAAAATTGTTAACAAATCTTTATTATTCATAGTCATTAATTGTCATATATATGTTAATCATATTAGTAATTCCGTAGCTTTTATTTAAGAAAAAAATACACGCTTTTTATATTTTGGGTTAATATAATGTTTGCTACTAATTGGATTTGGACCACCATTTTTTTTAATTGATTCTTAAGTTGTCACGTAAGCTAAATTGACATCGTAATTAAGTGACACCTAAGCATGATCTCTTTTTAATTAGTACAAATTTAAGATTACAATTTTTTAAATGATTCTCAATTAATATATAGGGATTAGAAACTGATCAGTACATTAAAAAAAAAAAGCTGAAACTATCAGAGATAAATTTAGTCTAATATATTCAGAGGGAAAAGAAAACAACTATTTTAAAATTCATATTTGAAAGATAGGAAATTTAGGTTTTTCATTATGTTTAACTAATATAACATGAAATTAACTTACTTTCATTTATTTCAGAAAGAAACTTTCTTTAATTTGGTTATTTATCTACCAACTACTAACATCCAACCCAAAAACCTAATAAAAACTCAAGTGAAAGAAAGAAATGGAACGAAGCCGCAATTTCCGCAAAGAAAGTATTAGAATCCTGACCTGTTAGAATAGCAACGAGGTTACCAGCAAGCATGGGAGCATTTCTCCCTGTGGTATCAAGATCAACACGTCCGTACTGAATCTTTGCGGTGGATAACCAAGTAACGATCCCAAGAACACAGCCAGAGATCGACCCAAGAATAGCACCAAATGAATTAGCTTTGCTCCACAAAAGCATGAAAGCGATGGGAATAACCGCAGAGCCAATGAGAACTCCCATCGCGAGATACATCCATCCGAGGGAAACACCGGCTTTGTTCAAGATCACTGCAAGAATCCCCATGAAACATCCAAATCCAAGAACCGCGGATCTTGAGACTTTCAAGATTTGTTTTCCGGTTGCTCTAGGATTTATGTATGTTCGGTAGATGTCGTAGGTGAAGAGAGATGACACCGCGATTAGCTCGGAAGAACCAGCTGATGTTACAGCCCTAAGGATAAACAGTGACCATAACTATCATAATTCTGATGAGCATTTAGTTGGTAAAACCAAACAAACCAAAACGGAATCAAATTGAGTAGTGAGTTATAAAACATACTTTATTTGTAATAAAATAAGATAACCAAAAACATATCAATCTAAATCATACGGAAATTTCGTAAAAATAATCCAAAGATTCTGTTTGCTCTACTTTTTAGGTATGCCAAAATTTTGTTGATAACTTTATATGATCAAGAAAGTGTACTTACATGAAAAGCATAGTGAGAAGAAGCAAGGATCCTGATTTACCCATGAGAGCAATGGCAGTAGCAGGCGGGACTAGACCTCGATTAGCCTCATCTGCGCTTATAGGCAAGTCTAGGGCAAGTGCGCCGAGGCCTAAGGAGGTGGCTAGAGAGAAAGGCACAGCGAACCACACGAGTCCACCAAGCAAATACCCCTTGTGGGTTGATGAAGGTCGAGCAGCTATTGCACTCACCCAGTAACCCTAACAAAAACAAATAACACAATGATGAAATGGTTATGCGATTCCGAATTACTCAAAATGTAACCGTTCACATTTCCAAAATGCGTGTCATAGTGACGAGTACTGATAATTCTTTTGTTTAATACTGTATGTAACATTTCATATTTCAAAATTTAACATATCATATTTCAAATATATACACTTTTGGGAAATAAATCTTACTAGAACAAACTATAAATGCTTATGTGCTTGTAACCTATCTGTTTGTATTGGTGTTGTCATGGTGTCAGAGCTCATATTCAATCTGTGGAATATAAGAATTATAGACCAAATATAGACTTAGTTGAAAATAGTCTCACATTGTCGACGAAGACAGTGCCGAAGTTTCCGACAATGTTGATGATACCGAAGACAGCACCACCAGAGCTCAACATGGTGAGATAAGAGCCTTTGTAGTTGCCGTCGACCGGACCGCAAGCTTGGTCGTGGTGTGAGAGTGGCTCAGTGCATGTCCTTGACTTAGCGGCCATATCTTTTAGCCGGTCATAGACCACAGATGGACTCCCAAGCTCACTACTCGAAGTGTAGACCAGAAACACAAAGACGACTAAAACCACGTGAACTGAAACCAAACAAACAAACCAAACAAAGATGATAAACAACAATTAATTGCAAGGACATCTAACCATATTAAAATTCATTTTGGTTTATCAATTTATCTGTTTGAATATAATCGGTTCAGCTTATGAATATGGAACAATTCTAAAAGTATGTGTATATTAACCAGTTGGTAATTTTGAGTTATTTTTATTTCAGACGATAGTTGTTTGCGGAAATATAGTTTATATAAATATGTAGATATTATTTTTGAGTTTTGTAATTACCTATGACAGAGTGAACATAGCTTGCGAGGAAAGTAGCTTTAAGTCCTCCTGCCAAAGTATAAACAATGACGCCGAGAGGAATCAGAAAGCTTGCAGCGTATATATTCACTCCGGTGAGAGCATTCACCACGGCCGAGCCACCGAGCAATAGCATAGCCGTCACTACCACGTTTGTCGCCAGACAAAACACCAAGAACACTATATGTGTTGCGGTTCCCCACCTTGATATACCAAAAACATATAAAAAGAAATTAGTCTCAACTCTCAGAAATAGAACATTAAATCACAAATAAACCATGCCTAGTCCTTGGACCGACCAGTACCAGACCATCAAATATAACCACATTTATCCTTAGTTAATTATTACTATTTGGGATCACATATCAGTTTCAGTTCATTTGATTATATCACTTATTTCATTTGTTTACTTAATTTGGATTTTCATAGAACCGTTCGGTTTCTAGTAAATTTTGGCTTAGTTCTGCAAGATAATTCAGCTTGGTTCAAGTGTCTTTTTAAATAAAGTAGATAATAATTAAGATTGTATGTACCGAGCCTTCACTATTTCGCAGACCGTGTGAGCATTAGGAGCTTTTCTTTTTATTTCAATCGCCATCACACCAAACAAGAGTACCTATTTTGTTAATCATCGATCATCCACATGGCATTATGTATATATAAACTAAACCATATTATAAAATACATATAAATGTATAGTATACATATAAATGTATTGTATAGTTAATATTTTGGGATTTAACCTGTATGGTGGCCCCACTAGCGTACCAAAACGGTCCGCTAACACCATACTGCCATGCGACGTTTGAACTTTGTAGTATTGTCGCAGCCCATGTCCACTACGAATCCATCGACCAGGAAATATAAATCAGTAATTGTATTTCATTATAACAATTAAATACATACCATATATGTATTGTCTGAATTTAAATCATGTTTTTACCTGTGACACAATGACACTCGCAATGAGTCCTGTCTTGACGTTTCTTCCAGCTGTATTGAACCATTCAGAGGTATGTTGAGCCCCCACATATCGTTTCTCTAACCAAACCTACATTCATTATCCCAGAAATTTTTTTTATCATAATCCAATTTTTATCGAATCAGTGAACTGTCGTACTCAATCGAACTCCCAAACCGCGTACACTATTCAATATATTTATATCCAGGATCTGTTTTGTTTCGGATAAGTATCAAATTAGTTATTTGTTATGTTCCTTGTTCAAGAAAAAGAAGTTATTTGTTACGTTCCATCAAGTTTTGTTATCCAGATCTTTTGAATATGACCATGGAACGAAACAAACCATTTTTAGCCTGCGCAAACTAGTATATTCGAATTTAGAGTATTGTTTCTATTTTAAAAATTATCAAATAAAAACTGAATATATAACACTCGTATTTGGATAGATATAGTTAAGACCATTATGCATATATTATCCATTAGAAACTTGTGCACTTTTGCCATGGTTTGGTTACGACCCTAAAAATACATTAGTTTTGACTTTCAAATTTTCCAAAATTAATATATACAGATTTTGTTCAAATATATATATATATATATACAGATTATATCATTTTAATATAGAAATTTACTAAAATTTATCTTAAAATGTGTATTTTTTTTTGTCAACATCTTAAAATGTGTATACTTCATTAAATTTCAAAGTCTGTTCTGGCCACGGTTTTCATATATATTATCGACCAAAATACAATTAGTTGGAGGCCAAAATAGTGGAAAATCCTTATTAACGTTTAGCTTGGGCATATATCACCTTTGGAAAGTACTATCATTTGTTTTACTCTCTGAAGCAAATAATTCATAAGATAAGGTATACATTAACAAAAAAAGGTATACATTTTTGTGTGGTCACGAGTAAATCAAAGAAGAGATATTTTTTTTTTTTTTCATAATAATATTTTGTGTTTTTTTGTAAAGTAATATTTTGGTTTTGGGAAACGAAGACTAACCAACACAGATGTGAAGACGGCGAAGAAAGCACCAAACCCGAGAATAACGGCGTACCCAACGCCTTGGTCGAGCACCGTAGTATCTCCGAAGAAGCTGCTCCGCCTCTCGCATCCGCTTCGGCCACCGTTGTAATATTTCGCCGAGAAGTCGAAAGGAGGACACGTGGCCATATCTTCTTTCTTCTTCCTCGCACTTTATGTTGTTGTAAATGGAAAAGTGGATATGTTTCTCCGGAAATATGTAGGGAGTGGTAGTTGAAAGATTCTGCGAGCACTTGTTTATAGAAAGAATCTTCAGACTAGGAAGAATCTCGATTTGTTCAAAGAAAATGAATCTTTTAAACTAACAAAAAAAAAACTGAATCTTTATTTAACAATTTGCAAGAGATGAAAGCTAGTTGAGGAAAAATTTTAAGAAAGATGAAAGATACATCTATCCACACAAATCGTCAGAAATTAAGATATTTTATATCAGCAACATTATTGATGATGAAATAGGAGGAAGTCAATTGTTACGTACTACAATAAGTCAATGGATTTTTATTTTATTTTTGCTATTTAATGGTTTCCACTAGGACAGTGATGTCATCAGTGATGTAAGTACTCGAAATAAATTTAGAAGTGAAGGAAATGTTCAAATATAATTCATGGGTTTTTTTTTTGGTTTAGCAAAAGCAGAAGCAAAACACGTACAGTAAATAAATATTATTTATTCAAGTTACTAACTGATCAATGTTAATTTTAGGGTGTATGATAATTATCTGTTCAGTTATTTTTCCTAATAAAAGTGGTAGGCCAAAAAGGAGTGAGATTGCGGAAAAACTAAGGTTTTCTATTTTGCTTTAAAAAAATTTAAGATCCAATCTTTTTTTTTGTAACTTAAATTCAATCTTTTTTTTTTTTTGGTAAAATGTTAAATTGATTATACTAAGTTTTTGTTTTTTACAGAAAGACGAAAAAGACTAGTAGCAGAGAAACGAAAATAAAACCTAAACAGAGCATCTAATAAGAAAAATGCAGAAACTATTACAAAGAAGAAATGTCGTCGAGATGAACTGGAAGTAGCGTAACATCGATGGTCCAACAGGGAGGTATGAGCGGACTAAACCTCAGGTTGCCGCGAGCTCCCGGAGAGAATGGCACCTTCAAACCTTGTTGCACCAGGCAAAGACCTACAGCTTCCGAAAGACTTTATCATCATCATCGCAGAGAAACACATCACGGAGCCGCAAGCCTGTTCAAAATAACCTCACTGGCAGCACGAGGAGGAGTCCACTGACAGGTGGTGCCGTCGTTCGGGACGAGGAAGTGAAGATTGCTGCCTCCAGCTCCTCAATCACGGGACCGTATACACCCATTTAACTCAAAACACATATAGAGCACTGAGACATATCGGGCACACCTCCACCAGACAAGAACAACCTTCAAACTAGCATGAAGACCGAGTGATAAACTAACTCCTATCCAGCCTCATCAGACCAGACTGCTTTCACTGAGTTACACCTCCAACAAGATGACACCTTATTGAGGGAAATAGAGATACTTACGCGCTGCCACAATCAAGAGCCCAACTTCAGAAGACAAAGACCACCAAGGAGACGCGGATGCAGTCCCGTGACTCGTCACGTGCTGCCACAGGAACTTCCCTAACTCGGGCGACAACACCGAGAGAAGAAACTCCCCACACGCACTCACGGCTGAGAACCAGCAATGAGATCTTCCTGAAGCTATGCGGAACTGGACGGATCCAAGAAACTGAGGCTTAACCCAGCCAAAGAACATAAACCTCACCATAGAAAAGGCGTGACAATGAAGAACCGCCGGGAAAGAGACTCATCTAGACTCCACGCGCCGTTACTCTCATGGTCGGAACCCTAGATCCGGGAAAACGTTGTAGAAGCTCCATCGACCTGAAGCGAGAAAAGGGATAACGCTGGCCCTAGCGCGCACCTCTCCACTGCTTTGGTACCATCAGATCTACAGCAGGAGCTACAACAAAGATACAAACGGCGACGACAACCCACATAGCCGGCTCCGGGGAGAAACCCTCGCCCTAATCGT
>NC_027756.1:18648471-18649918 GCF_000695525.1 Brassica oleracea var. oleracea | reverse complement strand
AGGATAAGAAAGAGTCGAACCATGTCCAGAGTGATAGCCAACACGGCCGTGGTCGTGGAAAATGGCATGGACGTGGTGGTCGAGCCGAAACTCGTTTGGTCGAGGCCGAGGCAACTCATATGGCCGTGGCCAAGGAAACTCTTATGGAGGCCGTGGTCATGGCTGAGGCCGTGGTACATCATTTAAACCACAAAACTCGACCAAATTCGTGTGCCATAGATGTGGTATGGATAATCATTGGGCTAAGACATGTAGGACTCCCAAACATCTCGTTGACCTCTACCAAGAGTTTGAAAGGGAAGAATCCTGAAGCTCATATGACTTATCAAGATGGTGAAGATGATTTCAATCATGAACGAGACGATCTTATGGATTATGAAACTTCAGATTGTTTAAAATAATGAAGTTGAATTCGACATCTATGTTTTCGTGTTCTTTGCTTTATGTTTTCTATGTTTTGATTACTTTGAACTTATTTTATTAATGAATGAAAGTTTTTATATGAAGTCTCTAAAGTATCATTCCGGGTATAGCCAGCCTCATAGAGGGATACGGCCAGGCTAACATCTTGTTGCCTAAGGGTACGCATCTAGAGATATCTGATGCATTGTATTCACCCACCTCTAAGAGAAGCCTATTGAGCTTTAAAGACATTTGAATGAATGGCTTTCATATTGAGACTAAGGGCGAAGGAAACAAAGAGTTCCTTCAGATCATAGAGACCGGCCAAGGCTATAAGAAAGTCCTAGAGTCTATACATGCTCTCTCTACTGGCATTTTACTATGCTAAGGTCGGAATGATAGAGACCAATGCTGGTGAGTTCACGTCCCAAGCGTTTAATGATTATTGTATGTCCATGGGGGTAAGGGTGGAACACTCCGTGGCACATGTACATACACAGAACGGCTTGGCCGAATCATTCATAAAACGAATTCAGCTAATAGCTAGACCATTGCTTATGAGGTCTAAGCTTCCGGCCACAGCTTAGGGACATGCGGTCTTGCACGCGGCCGAACTGATTCGTATCAGACCGTCTAGTGAACATAAATATTCCCCATCACAATTGCTTACGGGTCATGAGCCAGACATATCTAATCTTAAGACATTTGGTTGTGCCGTCTATGTACCAATTGCACCACCACAGAGAACAAAGATGGGACCTCAAAGGAGGATGGGGATATATGTTGGATATGATTCTCCCATGATTATTAAATACCTTGAGCCAAATACGGGTGATTTGTTTAAGGCCAGGTATGCGGATTGTCACTTTGATGAATCCGAACATCCAACATTACGGGGAGAGAATAGTAAGCTGGTAAAAGAAATTACATGGAATCAAACATCCTTATCTTGGCAAGATCCTCGAACTCAGGAATGTGATTTAGAAGTTCAAAATACAATACATTTACAAAATCTAGCTAATCAATTGCCAGATTCCTTTGCTGA
>NC_027756.1:18646973-18648296 GCF_000695525.1 Brassica oleracea var. oleracea | reverse complement strand
GAGGTTGTTAAAACCCTAGACACGACCGCGGCCGTTCCAAAATCACGGGACTTAGCCGCGGCTAATCCCAAAACCCTAATAGCGATCGCGGCCGATCATGAATGCTTAGATGCGGCTGGCCCTGATGTATCTAATCCTGATTCTTGGGACGCCAAGATTCAAGGTACTGAAGGTCCTGCTAATAATGAGATCTCACTAAATTATGTCTTGTCTGGGATACAATGGAACAGAAAGAATGTCGACATTGATGATATATTTGCATATAAGGTAGCACTTCAACTTATGGATTTGATTGAGGATCATGAACCCACGTCTATTTATGAGTGCACTCAACGATCAGATTTAAATGGAAAGAAGCCATTAACGTGGAGTTAAAATATCTAAAGAAAAGAGATGTCTTTGGTCCAATAATCTGGACACCTTATGATGTTATACCAGTCGGATACAAGTGGATCTTTGTGAGAAAGAGAAACGAACATGGTGAAGTAGTGAGATACAAAGCACGGCTTGTTGCACAAGGATTCTCACAGAGACCAGGAATAGATTATGAGGAGACATATTCCCCTGCGGTGGATGCTACTACTTTTAGATTCCTGATAAGTCTGACTATAAGAGAGAAATTAGACTTGCGGTTAATGGATGTTGTAACTGCATACTTATATGGTCCACTGGATAATGAGATTTATATGAAAGTACCAGAGGGTATAGAGTTGAAAAATAAATCGAGTAATCGAGAACAACACTGTATAAAGTTGAATAAGTCATTTTATGGATTGAAACAATCAGGCCGAATGTGGTACAATAGACTAAGTGAGTATTTAGTGAAAGAGGGATATAAGAATGATCCGATCAGCTCTTGTATCTTTATAAAGAAATTCGGTCAGGGCTTTGTGATCATAGCAGTGTATGTTGATGATTTAAATATCCTAGGAACCTCTGGAGAGATCTCCCAAACAGTTGAATATCTTAAGAAAGAATTCGAGATGAAAGATCTTGGAAAAACAAAGTTTTGTTTGGGATTACAGCTTGAGTACATAAGATATGGAATCATTGTGCATCAAATGGCATATATAGAAAAAGTACTCAAGAGATTCAATATGGCCGAGTCTCACTCATTGTCTAGCCCCATGGTTGTGAGGTCTCTAGGCTTGGGCACTGATCCGTTCCGTCCTATGATGGACGATGAAGATTTCCTTGGTCCCGAAGTGTCATATCTTAGTGCCATAGGAGCTTTAATGTATCTGGCCAGCCACACTCGGCCAGACATATGTTTTGCCGTGAACCTACTGTCTAGGTTTAGCTCTTGTCCGACCCAAAGGCACT
>NC_027756.1:18639973-18646875 GCF_000695525.1 Brassica oleracea var. oleracea | reverse complement strand
GGATCCACACAATGCTCGATCACAGACAGGCTATGTTTTCACACATGTTGGAACAGCCATATCATGGCGTTCCATGAAGCAGACGATTGCGACCACATCTTTAAACCATTCGGAGATATTGGCTATACATGAGGCCAGCCGCGAGTGTGTTTGGTTGAGGGCCATAACCCAACATGTACGAGTTGATTGTGGGATGTCCGAAGGCAAGGACGCACCAACCGTGATGTATGAGGACAATGCAACATGCATTGATCAGCTTAAGGACGGCTACATGAAAGGAGACAGGACGAAGCACATCTTGCCTAAGTTCTTCTTCACGTATGAATTACAGAAAGCCGGCGAGGTCCAAGTGGTACAAGTACGTTCAAGTGACAACTCTGCTGATTTATTCACCAAGCCGCTTCCAACTTGAACGTTCAGGAAGCTCACGCATCAGATTGGGATACGTAGACTGAAAGACCTTCAGTGAGGTATAGAACAGGGGGAGTAATACATGTTGTACTTTTTTTCCGTCACCATGGTTTTGTCTCATTGGGTTTTCCTGGTAAGGTTTTAATGAGGCAACATTCAAAGCGTATTACAATCCATATATGGTTATGGCATCCAAGGGGGAGTGTTATAAATAATATTGTGGATGTCCATAGCCCGCCCGGTTCATAACCGGCCCAAGGCTAGAGAGAGAGAGTCGACCGTGAAGAGAGAGAGAGAGAATCGGCATCTTGCCTTTTCCTTATTAGATTATGATTTGTTCTTTTTCCATAGTTGTATTTCCTTTCTTTAGTCTTTCCATTATTTTATGACGGTGTAATTCCCTACATATAAAGGACTTCTTATGTTTATGAATAATACAGAACATAGATTATATTCTCTAGTTTCAAAACAACTTTCTCCATTTTTATCATTTTTCTTTTTTGTGTTCTCAAACGCAGTTTTGTTTTTCTATTATTTCACAATTTTTATATTTGACATCACATAATTTTAAACCATTTACTTTAGTTTTTATTTCTAAAATATTATTTAAAAATTCAATTTATATTGTTTCGCACCCATGTTAATTTTAAAATTTTTAATTACAAAAACAGTTTAATTAATCGGAATTAATATGACCAATTGCCACTATTAATTTTTAGTTTTTGAACAGACTGGAATTATTCCATTTTTGTAAATAACAAAAATAAAAGCTATCCAAAAGTTAAGAAAGTCTCAAAATTTATAATTTTTAATTTTAACAAGTTGCCACATAGTAAAAATTAATAATCAAATTATATCAGTATATATTAGATTTTTAGTCCCGTTTTCAAAACACGAGATGATTTTATACAAAATTTTAGATTAAATAAAAATGTATTTTTAATTTTTGATTATATATATATATATATATATATCAGTTTGCTTTTAATTTTTTAATACTAAGCATGTTTAGTTTTTTTTGAACTAATAGTATTAATTTTTTTTAAATGGATTTATTTTGTTGGAATTTTAATATTTCTTTTTTTGTCATCGGAATTTTAAATTTTCTTATATTTCTCATTTGTTATAACTTAATAAATAATTGTTGTTGTCAATTTTTTTAAATAAAATGATATTTTAATGCATACGATAATCTAATAATTAATTATTTTGACAGTTAAAATGTTTCTTAAAAATTAAATATCATAGATTTTTCTTTTTTCCATTGACAATAAAAATAAGTAATATTAATTTTACTATTAAAAACATTTGAAATTAACTATTTATGTTATTAAAAATAGTAACAATATTTTAAAAAAACTTTGTTATAAATAAAACATATATTTATTTTTAAAATAAAATTTATTAGAATATAGCAGAATATATTATGAATAAATGGGTTAAAAGATGATTTGACATTATCATCGTTAATAAAACTCTAATATATAAAATATTTCAAAAGAATATTTCGTAAATAAAAATTTATTTTAATTTTATTTTTTAAAATTGTTTCTATTTTAATAAGATATATTAATTAATTAAAATTAATTTAATATTATTTAAAAATTATAATTCTTGAAATGATATTTGATCAAATATTTTGAAAAGAAAAAACATTTGTTTGTAAGAAGAATGTAACATGATCATGTCATATCATGTTTCTTTTCTACAAATTATATATTTTTTTGTGTTAACAAACTTAATAAAAATAAAATGTTAAATAATATATTATCAAAAGTAAAAATTATGTGCCTTTTGGTCTGAATAATAAATTGTCAAAATTATGAAATAAAAGTTCTTATTTTTTGGCTATTATTACTCTATAAAAATATTAATCAATGAGTTAGTTTTAAAAGATTACAAGTATGATTAGCTACTATAATATCAAATTAATTAATACTTTAATTTTCTCTTCTAATTTTAGCTCATAGTATCATATCAAAATTATATAATTTTTTCCAAAGTATGTTAAAATGTAAGATGAAAATCAATCTAAATAAAATTGCAAAATCTAATCATATTTTAGCCTAACTACAACCTATAAACAATTGCAAAGTTTAGATATTTATTTACATTCCAATATTATAACTAAAATTGATAAACATATTTCATACATACAAACTATAAAAAAAACTTAAAATCTCTAAACAAATGAAAGCATATTATTAATAATGATTTATTTATTTGTGAATTTTCATGTATATGTATGTATATTATTGACTATGTTTGTTAATGCAACTTCAAAACCAATTCCATTTTCTACCTTTTTCAAAACAACATATATTAAATTATCTGAATTTATAAAAAATATCTGTAAATTTAAGAGGATGATCTAAATTAGATGCAATGATAAAATATTACAATTTAAACCTAATTAGAACCAATAGAGTTGTGGTTCTATATGGTACTAAGTTAACCCTATACACCTAAAATGAATAAATGAACCAATTTAAATTACTATATGAGAATCAAATATCAATGTAAGCTAACAGATCCAAAAAAACTAAGGTTACAACGTAATTATATTTCACGTAGTTTATTTACTTTTCATAAGCATAAATTACAAATAATTTAGCTAAATATAATTTTTATATTATTATTATTTAATTATTTATAAATATCTGCATGGACATGGAAAAGTCATCTAATATGAAAATAAGTATCAAGAAATTTTGTATTTTGTATTGATATCAGTTCTATCGTCAATCAAGTTTGATCAGTTGCTGATAAAAAGGATACAAAGATATTAGTTATGCTACATGCATACTAAAAAAATTTAGTTATATTCATTTTAATTGAATAAACATTTTTGATTGATCATAATCAAATATAATGATAGAATGAACTGTAAGAAATTATTCAAAGACTATAATTTTATCTACCGTAATCTGATACTTGAGTTTGATTCAATAATTTCTTTCTCCAATACATCATAGTATACTTTTTATCAAAATTTTATATTTCTAAACAAAAACATTTGCAATTTTTATAATGTAAATTTTAAATATCTAAAAGTTTATAAGTAATTAATTTTAGATTTAAGACCGGAAGCAATCAAACATACAATCAAGATAACCAAAACTAGAAATGAAGATTAAATTTTGCTAAATTATCCAAATTCAACCTCAAATTGAATAAATTATATCCATAAGTTACTAGACTCAAAGTTACATAGGAAAGGTAAATCCACATTATATGAGAACTGACAAACATGAAAAAAATATACTTATAAATTCTAATGAATAAGAATAAATAATATTGGTATTGAATAATCTATACTATTAAAAAAAAATGGGTTTTTTGAATCCTTCTGTTTTGAAACTATTTACAGATCCACGCCCCTACCTTATTTAAAGTATATGTTATTTTATTTAAATCATAACCAAATTTATTTAATAAATCTATTTAATCCAACAATATTTAATTTTAAGCTTTCTTATTTTAAATGAGTGACCCATTTAAAATAAAAGGATAAAAGGGTGGTTCTCCAATGGTATCACTTTATATATTTCCTTAAATGTTTAATATATTAAATTATAGTCTTCAATAGTATAATAATTAAATATAATCATTAAACTTTCATAAATCAATAAAACATACTATTTGTTAGATATTAAAATAAATTATTTTTGAAAAACATAATAATATGTAGTCAAATATAACTATAAATAGTATAAAAATATTAATAATATATTTTTAATTGACATAATTTTAAGAAACTATAACGATAAGTACTAAAATATGATATATAAAAAGTTATCATGCAATTGTGAGACATTATAATTGTAAAGACTAAAGTGAAAAGTGAATAGTGATTAAAGGGTCTCAATAGTGATTTTTTCTATTTGAAGATGTACTGATTAACATTTTAAAAAATAAAGTGATAAAAGACTGTAAGAATACAAAACCCTTTAAAAAATAAAGGGATAAATGACTGTTTGAGATGTTCTTAAATAACCGAACAAAAATAGAATCTCATATTTTTACTAGTCCTTAATTTTAGGATTGATATGTTTGTTATATAATTGTTTTGATCTATTTTGAAAACTTAAAAATATTTCAATATATTTTTAACATCTGAAATAAATTATAATTAAAAACAATGTGAAAAAGATTTTCAATATTTTAAAATATTTATATGTGTTACAATTATCATTTAAATGACCACATAAATGTTAATTTTTAATTTTAAACAAAAAACAACAAAGATCACATTTTATAAATAAACCTGTAAAATTTAAACACACTATTTTAAAAATTGTTACAGCTACTCATAATAGTGACTCATATTTTAAAATCATAGAAATAATTATTTTCTAAATCAATATGGCATAAATTTACTAAATATATGCGTTTAAAAAACTATAATGTTACATAATTTTAATTATTTTTTAAATCTATAATTTAAAATTTTAAAATAAAGTTGACTTTTTAAAATCAATCTATAATTAATGACTAGAAATTTTTACAATTAATATTTACAGGGTATTCTATTAAATATGTAAAATATGTATCAAGTATAAACGAATCTAACAAATATATTTTTTATTTCTATTGTGATCTAGCAAATAGGTTAATAATTTTATCAACAAATAATAATTTTGCGCTTTTAAAACACAGATAAAATCTAGTGTTTGATTAATCACAATACTAAAAGGGCAATAAACTGATCAGAGAGACCCTCCACGTCGGCAATAAAAATCAGCCAATTAATGATCAGTATGATGCCACATCACTCCAGCTTTGTCGCCCTAGCATGTCTCTTCTTCTTGCCTTCTATGTGTTTCTAACTTCTCCAATTCTCATCTGTAACGTCGGGCTCCAGATTTGTCTTCTTTCTATATATCGATCAAAGAAAATAACATCAAGAATCAAAAACGGCTGTTTCCAAAGGAATGAGTGATACAGATAAAAAAACACCATTCAATGGATATAAAGGTCTTCTCTTTGTGGAACTAAAATATCTAAGAAAGATGATGAAAGCGATCAAGAGGCTATTTGATTTCGATTTTCAGGTCATCTTACTATGGATTCATGTATTATTAAAGTTCTGCCATATAACCATCAAGGAAGTTTTCATAGTTTGATATTTGGATCCAGAAAGGTTTTGATTGGATTTTCAAACCTTGGTTTTACATTTTGACTCTTTTTTTATTGTCTCATTATTAAGAAATTGGGGATTTGATCTTTGCAGGATTTGGTTATTCTCGAAGGTCTGTATACGGTTTTCGGAATCTCTCATCCGCCACCACTTGCACAATTTTAAACAGAGGTCTTCACACTCTGTCTTTGCCAGAAACGGCCAAGCCGGAGGTCGCTACTATCTGTAAAAGTTTGTGCTTTTTCCTCTAATCAAACATATTTTATTCAGACTTGGCCTAACATATTGTATCATCAATTTCTAAAATAGTTATTGCATAGATGAACTTTGTGCTTCTTCCTCGATCATCAGATATGATGAACTTTGTTTTTCCAGTTCATGGTTTAAGCCTTTAAGGTACCTTTTACGTTGCTTTTCATAGTTTATTTGAATAAGATTTTATTAGGTATTTTTCAAGTTGGGAGGTGAAAGTTCATGTTCTTCATTTTCTAGGTTCAGATCGCTTTCAAAGTCTTATATATTGTATTATGTTTTGGCGATGATAGTAGCAGGGCTACTGAAAGTTTGTTACTGAAACATTCAGAGTTCACTTCAGGAACAAGAAAGGTACACGTTTAATTTCTAGAAGTCATGAAGGTTGGGTTTCTTTGACACAATATCAAAATCCATGAGCTTTAGCGTTTGGATCTGGCTATTTTTGGGAAAGAATGATATAGATGTTTCAATATATCAGGATTGTACTCTGGTTGAACCCAAATGGTGTTTGAATGTTTCAGTACGAGTCTGGGTTCTCCAAAGGAATCATACGAGGTCGGCCATGGTTATGGGTTGTTGTTTTAGAATGAAGCATACATGTATTATAGTTGCTCAGAATAATATAGTTCTGGAGTGGTTTATGTATCTCTCAGTATGTAAGTTATCGGAGTTGTCGCATTAAGGTTTGCTCTAGGTTAAGGTCATTTGGCATTTATTATCAAACTATGCAGTTGGTCTTTTTGAGGGCTCATTTATGGTTCTGGATGGGTTTATAAAGCTTTCAGTTTCATTCATTCTATCAAGTTAAAAACACTCTAAGAAGGTGATTAAGCCAAAATCATCACAGGAAAGGAGTTTATTGATGGGAAATGAGTCGGTTGCTCTCTGGTCTGTACTTTTAAATTTTTTGGTAAATGGTGGTTGCAAAGTACTATGACAGATATCTGATGCTATAGCTCAATCCGATCTAATCTTATTTTTTCATTGTAGTCAAGTAGTTATTTTTCATTGGAGTTAACTAGCTTTTTCAGTAATGAAATTATTCAATTTGAGTCTGCTGTAATATCTGTTGGTTTTGAGATTAAAAAAAAAACTA
>NC_027756.1:18635061-18638471 GCF_000695525.1 Brassica oleracea var. oleracea | reverse complement strand
TAAAGGTATCCTTCCAAGTCTGTTGAGACCTAGCTCCAAGCCCCCTTCAACTATGTGGCCGCCACTCTTAATATTCCACCAAATGTATCTTACAATAATACCAAGGAAAGAAGCTTGCTCTACAGTTTTCTACGGTGGTTCTCACATAGTTGTAACTTTCTAATTAACACTAATAAAGGCTGCAGAAATCTGAATATTATCAATAGTTGTAACACTAATAGCGTAACTTTCTAACTCTAACTTCTTCTAGCTAGGTCAAGAAATCTGAATATTATCAATAGACCAAAGAGAATAAGTGGAAAACAAAGAGTAGAGAAGTCCTAAGATGCAGATGGTGGAGAAAAGAATGATGAAAAGGCAATACTCAAGCGGACTACTCATAAGGAGAAAAACAAAATATATGTATCTTTTTAGTGTTCTTCGTTTCTAGCTAGAGGCCAAAGTTCCAATGGAAGTAGAGGAAACAGAGAAGGATAATGCGAGATGTGAGTTGAGGAGAGGTTTATCTCTTCTTCTACATGTCTCTGTGTTTGAAGAAGTTTGTAGATGTTGTTCTCATGTATCTTATGCCATTCTAACATGTAAAACATTTATTTTAATTGATTTTTAACTAAAAAATAATCTTCCTCTCCAATCTTTAAAAAATATAATGTTTTGACATTTAAATAAATATGAAATGTTTTTAAATTAACAGTCTCTAAAATTTGAATCACAATTTATTAAATTTCATCATTTGAATTCTTCTGTAAGAAAAAAACATTAATATATAATGTTTTGACATTTAAATAAATATGTAGTATTTTTAAATTAAAAGTCTCTAAAATTTGAATCGCAATTTATTAAATTTCATCATTTGAATTCTTCTGTAAGAAAAAAACATTAATATATATAAGGAAAATATATTTTATTACTTCAATAATTCTTCTATATGATATTATTAGTAGAGTTTGCTGCTACTAATAATTTATTGTTTTCGGTACAAATAGCATTCATATTTCTGAGTTAGTAGTGCAATTGTTTTTCTTGATTAGTAGTGCAATCTTTTTTATTACAGAAAATTCATATCATAAATTCATTTTGACTGTCAAAAAATAATACTATTTTCCAAAAATGGTAAAAAAATGTAATTCATTTTCTAAACAATATAATTACATTTTCAAGTTACTGAAAATTTTTAGTTAGATGATTTATTTTTTCTCATAGGTTACATACTATTATACTATAAAATTATACCCATGACATGTAAATATATTCTGAATTATATATTTCATTCAAAAGTTAATTTATAAAATTTTTAGTTAGATGATTTATTTTTTCGCATAGGTTACATACTATTATACTATAAAATTATGGGAGAATTGCCAATTGTGACTCAAAACTTGGAGTCAAACCCAAAACAATACCCCAACTTGGGTCAAAGGCAAAAGTAACCTAAAAGGCTATTGAAATTATAACTACTCAAAGTTTGGAAATTACATATATGTCGCATTAGTCGTGTTTGTTAATGAATATTTTTATAAAATTTGATCAGTTTAGTATGATTAATATACACAAAAATACTTTATATCAGAATTTGAATAACAAAATTGCCCGTAAAAATACTACTATCAAACGTCATCATCACAGGACATTCATCTTTACTTGGAGATACCTAAAACCACTTATTAACCATTCCTTTAAGATTATTACAACAAAATCAATAGTAACATGTTGAAAGGTAATTTTCCGCACTTAGCGCAGACAAATAGATCTAGTACTAGTAAAAAGGATAGTCAAGCTTTTACGAGCTAAGCTAAAAAACCAACAAATAAAATCAAATTATTCAAATAAAGGGTATAATATGTGAAAAAGGCTAGCAGTAAATGTGTTCAAAAAAAGAAAAGGTTATTAGTAAACTACGGAATAGTCAGCTATTGTCCAAGTGTGAATGCTCCCGCGTGAAGAATAAATCTGTCCGTTCTTTATATCTGATATATATATATATACACGCTTTTAAAATATCTTTCTGTTTGCACTTAAATGCCATCACAAGAAGAAAAAGAATTAGCCGTTTGCACTTAAATGCTCCAGCTGTGAAATATCACAAATATGAAAAAGTTGAGTGAAGCTTTGACCTCTTTGGAGACATTTGTTTTATGCAAGACTCATAACAGTATCTCAAACCACATAGGATCTAACGGGACATGTATATTCAAATATTAGGAATCAAGCAACCAAACAAGATGGTCTCGATTCTCAACTTAACATAGTTATACGGCCAAGTGGAATCATCTCAAAAGCTGAACATACAAGAAAGTTATGTAGTTTACAACCAGAGGTTTTCGAGCCCATACGATTACGAGTATCAATCCATGGAAGTGATATGTACCAAAGTCAATTTTGGACTTCAAAATAGATCTCTAGCTATCCAACAAGCCCAAAACTAGCGGAATGTTGGATTAAGCTCGAAGAAAAAGTAAACTTGAGAAATAAGTTAAAGATTTAATCCTCCCGAGTTATGGTTTAAAGGATTAGGAAATATCAAAATATGTTATACCTAATAAGTTTAGGAAATTTGATTTATATATAAAGAGATGCAAGAGTGTTGCATAACTTATGAGTTGAGAGATTGTGTGAGAGCTTAGGGTTTTGAGTTACTTTCCTTAAGATTAATAAGAGAGTTCACAATCGAGATTCTATATCTGGTATCAGAGCTTTAGGTTCTCAAGATCATTGTTCAGATCGGGTACTGTTCACGAATACATTTCATTAAAAAAAAAAAACTAACGTCAAACCGAGTAATGGGAGACGAACTTATAACAACTAAGATAGAGGAAGAGGAGCACTCCAACTTCAAACCTCTCATGGCGCGCGCAAGAACAACAATTGATGTTAACAAACAGGTTGAGAAGATGTGAAATCATCAACCGTTTTTAGGTCAACAGACCCAGAAAGAAGAGAATATGATGTCAAGGTATTCCTCTCATGGGTCATCACGAGATCACCTCCATGAATGCCATCACTACGAGAAAACAGCGACATACTGAGGGGAAAAATCGTCGGTATGTCGTCGGAATAACGTTATTCCGACGACATACCGACGAAACAAGTCATCGAAAATAACTCCTCGGAAATTCATTTTTCCTCGGAAATCCCTCGGAATTTTCCGACGGAATTCCGAGGAAACAAATTTCCGAGGAAATTCCGAGGACCACCAGTTCGTCGGAAAGCTCCTTGGAATATACCGAGGGAGAAATTCGTCGGGATATTTCAATGAACTTTCCGATGGTCCAATCCTCGGAAGTTCAGACGAAATATTCCTCGGAATTTTCATAGGAAAATTCCGAGGAACGGGTCTCTCAGAAAATTCCGAGGAACGTGGTCCCTCGGAATATTTCGAGGAACATGTCCCTCGGTATATTCCGAGGAAC
>NC_027756.1:18634631-18634961 GCF_000695525.1 Brassica oleracea var. oleracea | reverse complement strand
GCGCTAGAAGGAGGGGGGGGGGGTACGGATCAATCTAACCCACAAAAGTCACATCACTCTCGATCAGACATGTCAACTAACGACGCGGATAACGTGTAAACTCCTCTTAACGGAGGCAGCAGCACCGATCTCCGCACTCCAGTAGCGGACGTATCAGCGGCCAACGCACAAGCCAACGCCGCGACGCTCGAGGAGTTTAAAAAGATGTTCGCCACCTATGAGAAAAGGTCGGAAGAACAGGATAAGCTCGTGAATACCTTGACCCAACAGGTTGAAACCTTAACGGAAAGGACCCAAGCAATCCGCCCCCGCGGAACCACCAAAATCCGC
>NC_027756.1:18634246-18634549 GCF_000695525.1 Brassica oleracea var. oleracea | reverse complement strand
TCGAAAAGGGGAACCCTGAAAGTCTTCCGCCCCCTGCAAAGGACTCGGAGGATAACGAAGCCGAACACATTGACCTGGATCCTAGCGTTGTTTCCAACGACACCGACGAGGACGTCGACAGATATCCGAGAAGGACCGGAAGCCGATCTGCTCGGGAAGGCTCTCCGTTCGAAAAACCAATGATGGAAGAGGAAGAAATCGCCTATTGGAACGAACAGGAGGAGCTGGCTGAAAGAAAAAACCGAGCACACTCGCAGTAAACGCCGACAGGCTCGGAAATCTACTGACGAGACATCGGATATC
>NC_027756.1:18633205-18633552 GCF_000695525.1 Brassica oleracea var. oleracea | reverse complement strand
CCAAAATTGCTCGATCACCTTCACAAAGGAAGAGGCCGGCGGCATCGATCAACCTCACTGCGACCCGCTCTTCATAGATCTTGTTATACGAGACTTTGAAGTCGGAAGGGTACTCGTCGACACGGGAAGCACGGTCAACGTAATCTTCCGCGACAGTCTCAAACGGATGAGCATTGAACTCGGAGAAGTAATTCCGACGCCAAAACCACTCACGGGTTTTTCAGGCGAAGTATCGATGACTCTTGGATCGATCCAATTGCCAGTCATGGCCAAGGAGATCACGAAAATCGTCGAGTTCGCGGTGGTCGATCATCCCGCTATCTACAATGTGATCATGGGAACCCCAT
>NC_027756.1:18632593-18633038 GCF_000695525.1 Brassica oleracea var. oleracea | reverse complement strand
CCCGGGAAAAAACGAATTAAAAACGTCTACCAACGCAAACGCATCGGGCGTCGAAGCTCGACACAAGTCTGAAGCCCACGCTGCAACTCAACCGGAACATCCGGAAAATAGCGTTGACCCAGCAACGATCGACAAGGTCAAGGCGGACATCGCGACACCTACCGCCGAGTAAGAACACTCGCGGCATGAAACAGAACTACGAGATGGCTTGATCCTCGAAAGGGGTACGTAAGCAGCTCGTCAAAAGACAAGTTCAGCTATCCCCCTCTCTAAAAAGGGGGGGAGTGGGTGCGTATACTCGTATACTCCCACTTAAAAAATCGCCATTATTGTAATCGAGTTTTCAAGAAACTTCAAAAACTTTTACTACAATATACGTTGTCCTTTTTATCGGAAAATGTTTACGCTTCAGTTAAACACAAAAAATTTTCAGGACACGCCTGGG
>NC_027756.1:18631412-18631609 GCF_000695525.1 Brassica oleracea var. oleracea | reverse complement strand
GGATGGCCCGCGCATGATCACGAGTAAGTTGCGCCTCTCTCTCCAACATCTCGCCTTGCACGCGAGCAAAATCCCGCTCCGCTTTCTCCGCTTTGAAGCGGTAGACCATGGCTTCTCTATGGCCCGCCTCAATGGCCGAGCCCAGCAAGCTCAGGCCCTGCAAAATCGATTGACATGTTATAAATATATATATACAT
>NC_027756.1:18630999-18631376 GCF_000695525.1 Brassica oleracea var. oleracea | reverse complement strand
CAATGACTCTCGGCCTCGCCGATTCTTTCGTAGGAGGAGGAGCATCAAAACCCGGTGACAGATCAGCAAAGAAATCATCGAAATCCGGAATGGGGACCTCGCTCGAACCACTCCCATCGCCGTAAGCAAGGTTCGGATCCCATCCTGGAAGCATAGAGTCATCCATCGAAAATTCTATGTCGCCAAGATCGACATCTTTTCCCTTCCGAGAGCTCGGCTCCGGCACAGCTGTTGGAGCTCCGCGGGATTCTGGTCGTCAGATTCGGAGTCGCTTCCCGTGTTCGCAGCCAAAGCAGGACCGGGTTGCACGAATCTCAGTGCCTTCTGAACCCTCTTCGGCGTAAAAGAAGTCCAGAAGAAGGGACCATTCCTGGGAA
>NC_027756.1:18630262-18630840 GCF_000695525.1 Brassica oleracea var. oleracea | reverse complement strand
GAAGTAACCCTCTGGGGGGCTGTTAGCACATTCCCCACGGCGAGGAACCCAGAACTCCACAGCATCCGGGATATGGTAGAACGATCGCATGATCGCGAGAAACTCGTCAGTACTCCTGCTTGCATCCCCTTTCTCGACTCCATGATGGGTCAGAACCGGGAACGACTTCTCCTTGGGAGGGGTCAACGAGCCATAATGAGCAACCCACCATGCCTCGTTCTCGGCAGGATGTTCCGAGTGAGGCACGAAACTCCATCTTCGGAACAATGAGCTCTTCGTAAGCACTCGCGGATGAAGACCCTTTTTTCGCAATCTTTTTCTTGCTCGACATCTTTAAACTTCTCCTAAGAAAATAGAGGAAAAAGGTGGAGAGAAAGATAGAAAATTTTTTCTTAAGAAAGATCTTAGAGAAAGACAAGAAAGCGAAAAAATTATGAAACAAGTTACCTCCCTTCTTATAAGCATGAGGATTTACTGTTCAAGCTCGGAATTTCGGATATTAATTCCATCCATCACGCCTAACTTGCCGAACATGCCTAACCGCACGCTAGGATCCTACGATGCATGATCCTAACGGG
>NC_027756.1:18608328-18629262 GCF_000695525.1 Brassica oleracea var. oleracea | reverse complement strand
AATATCTCCATTTTTATGCTATGACGGCTTAAGGGCAGAAGAGTAAAAGCGTAAACCGACCTTGAGCTAGTATATGAGGAGTCCTAGGCGAGGAGCATGGCAAAAGACTTTTCAGAGCAAACTTAGCACTTAGAGCAATTTAGGCAATTTTCCGTTTTTGTTATTTCGAGCTGCGACTCAATTAGGTTTAGCCGTCTTAGGGTTGCTAGAACTAGGAATCTCGCCGACAGCTCTCGAGCCCAGGCTTATACCTTGTTGTAAACGCTCATACGCAGATTCGGAATAAGATCTACTTTGCTCTCTTTTCCGATTTCTTATTCTTATCGTTGTTATTCTCGTGTTCTGATTGCTTGACGTGTGGTAATTAGCAGATATCCGGGTCCTCTGGGAAATTAGGGTTTTCCTAGTTTCCTTATTTAAACGGAAATCGACAGTGCGAATTTCGGTTCCCACATTACTCCATATCCACTTTTATTCTATTTTAGAGTAAAAAAAATGGAGTTGGGTTAGAGATGTCCTCAGTGCATTCTTCCTCGTGTTTTCAGGTCAATTTGAACATTGTTAATTTCGGGGCAATAGGATTGTAGTTTCAAGTACGAACATCTTCTGATTTGGATATTGCAATCTCACATTCACTTGTTATTCATGTTGGTTCTTCAGATTGTGCATATTTTGTGTTGAAAAGTTCATGATTTTCTGTTAAATGCCAAGGCTAGTGTTTTGTCCACGTATTTGTGTTGGATTAGTGATTGCTGGAGAATCATCTTTAGTGTTCGTAGATGGAATATGGGTTGCTTTTTATTATACGGGGACAATAGAATACTTTGAATAATATACTTGTATTCTTGTGCTATGTACTTTGGATAACATTGACAAAGAACAGAGTGTGTGCATCGGAGGAGCTTGTATCAGTGTAAAATTAGTGAACCATAACTCTTACGGGCAGAAGTTATTTGTATAGATAATAGCATAGGAGTAATAGTCTCATTGCTTAGAGAGTTTACGTTGATGATGGTCACACATTTCTTTTCATTTTTCTCTCTTCCTTGTAAACATTTTTCTGATAATTTTTTTCTCGCCTACTCACTTAAAAGACGATACTGATTTTACGGGTTATGCACCATGAAATGGAACAGGCTGTGGAATATGATAGATCGAGTGCTCCAACGGAATGTCGTGTATCAGGATGGCTGACCCCTCCAAAAATCACTCTTAGTTCCAACACTCTTCTTTTCGTACTCGTTATCCCATTTTGGGACATGAATCACTTGTTCAGTTTTAGGCTTAAATCTAGGCAGCTAAAGCCCTTTTTTATTAATGTTGGATATGGTTCTGTAGTTTCTTTACAACCGCGCTTGCGGGTCAACAGTCTCCTGCAAAGTTCTTCTCTGGATATATCCTATGATGTCTCTCCAATGGATGTAACTTCTTCGCCATTACACCTTCTCTGCGTTGCTGAAAAAAATCTGCTTCGTCAATGATAGATCAACCTCACAACATTGTCAACATCAGCAAGTTTTTTTTGTAAAGGAGAATTCACTTACCACCAAAATTGGTGCATTCTGCCAGCTCTCAAGTCCTCTCATTTGGGTCTATCAACATCGGTATTATTTCTGGCCGTAAGTTGCTTGTTCTGAGTAACGTGTCAAAGTTTCGAGTGAAGTTTTCCATGGGTTTCTTCACACTGTCGACCACACTTTTATCTTTTGTTTTATTGTACTGTTTTTCATTGGTCGTCCTGCTGACGTTGAGTATATCTCCGGCTATAATCTTCTAAAGCCTTTGTGCTCTATCTTAATATAATTGGATGTTCAAGAAAAGTTGGGCGTCTTCAAACTTATGGGGTAAATTTGCAACATCAGGCACTAGTACTGAGTCGTCATTTTCTTAATAAGAACAGCAATGATCTTATCTTTGTTGGCTATTCAAATTAAAACTTATCTGCCAGCTCTGTTGCTAATTTGCTACGGCTTCTGTTTAACTAAAATCAATAAAAGAGATTTAAGAGACCAAACGAAATAACGACACAGCTTAACTGTAAAACAAACTGAATGTGATATAGTTCTTGTCCAACAGTTTAAAAAAAAACGACTCGTCTTTTTACCCAATTTTATCGCCACCAGTCCCATCTCTATGAATCAAAGGTTCATAAATTCTTACATCACTTGAATAAGTAATCACATTTCCTGAAGCTGTTGTGTGCTGTTCTCCATAAGATGCCCAAGTAACCATATAAAGCCCTGAAATGATGAGCAACCCACCTACAACGCTGCACATGAGAAAAAGAAAGACGATAGATTTTAAGAGACTCTATCTAAGTAGGAAACAGATAAAGATGTTGTGTGAGTGTATGTCTGTAAGAAAGGGTTAAAGATGAAAACAAGAAACCTTCCAAGATAGATTGGACTGCCGAGGAAAATCGTGGATAAGAATGCAGACGCTGCAGGCTGAAGAGGGTTGTAAAGAGAAACCAAAGCAGCTCCAAGAATTTTGTTAGACCAAGTCAAGAGTCCATAGTTCAGAGCTGATGCAAACACTCCCTGAGAATCAAAACCAAAAAAGAAAAAAGAAACTCAGATGAATTATTTTGTGTCAAACAAACCCAAATAAACATGTTACATTACATAGGTTATTGCAAACTTTTTACCGCGAATATAACGGCAAGAATCTCGGATTGTGTCAAATGCCACTCTTTAGGCTCTCTAACAAACACAAACGCTGTTGTGATCATTATTGATGCACCAAAGAAGTATGAGTAGGCAGTAACTGAAAGGTACGCAGGATACTTCTTCAAAACAGGTGCTTGGACAGCAATAAAAGCAGCAAAACATATGCAGTTTCCAATCAAACATATAACTCCAATGTGCCATAGATCAAGCCCAAGACCAACAAAGCTAGAGACTAACCAACCATGAAGCTCAGGTTGACTTCTATTAACAATTACAGTTTTTGGTGTGAAGTATGTATGTTTATCTCCAAACAAGGCTGGACCACGAAACAAAACCATCACTAAGGCACCGGAAACACAAACAAGAGTGCCTCCAACTTTCGTTTGGCCCTCTATTTTAAACAAGTTCACTTTCTCTGTACTGCATCCAAATGAAGGAAGAAACTCAAAGATTAAATATATGTATATGGTAATGTTACAGAAAATGAAACTTACCCCATCATCACAGCTAATAGAAAGGTAAAGACTGGGATGGATGGTTGTATAGCAGCGGCATAAGTTGGATTCGTGTATGATAAACCAATAAGAAATAGTAATTGAGTCCCAAATATCCTATCGAGATTGAGAAGCTGCATAAAGATGATGCTAGAAGATTATGGCAAATCAAAAATGATATAGTTCATTACCCTGTTAAACCTAGGAAGAAGAGTGAAAAGAGAACCCTTATACTCATAGGAGGTCTGATCCCTCTACAAAACCATCAAAAGAACAACTATGGTTATTGTTTTTTTTTTTTGTGTTAAAAACAGAACATAACGTTTTATCCAATCATCAAACAGTATAATCAGAATAAAACAAAGATACTGGAGTTATCCAATAACAGAAAAGATGGAGCTATTATTGAGACTTCTTGATATAAACCCACAAATAAATTAAGAAATTCTTTTCTTTTTTTTTTTAAATAAATCAAGAAATTCACTGACCAAATAAAATGAAACTTGATAGATGAAACCTTTCGCGGAAAAAAGCAAGAGGAGCGAGGATGGAGAGAGCAATAAGATCGCGGAAGACACAGAAGACGAGCTGATTGATTCCAACGTTAAGAGCTACTTTCGCACTCACATGGTAAGCTCCGTAAATTAGCTGACACAAGGTCATTGCAGCGTGCGCCCTTCTAGCATCCCTCCTCGTCGCATCGTTCAGGATCATCGGAGCTGACATCTTGCTTCTCTTACTCTGATCGAAGAAGAAAACCTTGCTCTGCTTCCAAGTCAGACTTCTCTCTCTTATTTTCGTAGTGGTTGGGTTGTTCAAAATAGTATGAATATTATAAAAATATATAATCTTAAATAATATATTAACTACATTTTCTCATTTTAGACTCTGAAGTCTTATCCATCTATTTCACAATACACCACAAGAGGTCTTCTCTATAACAACTCTCCTTATTAGAATCCTTCAACAGAAGACTCTTTCTAGAATTATCAAACACTATTGTTTAGGTTAACAATCTATTTCTATTTTTCACAACAAAGTATCATATAGAATAGAAGTATATTATTTTGGTCTAGATAATTTTGAACATCAATGATTTAAAAAAGTCTAAATACAATTACCAAAATAAATGTATGTTTTTGGTCTTTTACGCAAGATTGTTGTCTTAATATCAATTTACCGAATGTAAAACTAAAAAATATCAAATCATCTCTTTCTAAGTGGGGGTTTTATATATTTCCTAAACAAAGTAAAATGTTTAGAGCTGAAATTTGAAGCTGGTAAATGTCTTCACGCAAATTCCAAGATCTAGTACTTCAATCTCTTATGATTGTTCCGATCAAAATCTCGTGTGATTATATAATCAGAGCTGTGCCTATGGCATGTTTAAAAATGCATTGGTCTTAGGCCCGAACGTAATTTAAACTTTTAGGAGCCCCTAGTTGTAGTAATTATATAATTAACCACTATAAATCTCACATAATAAGGTTTTAACATAAGTTCAGTCTTCATTTTAGTTATAGTAAGTACTCTTAACTAATCCCCTATATATTATTTGAGAAGCATTATAACTTTTTTTTTGCAGCCACATGTCATCACTAAAATGATTTTTAGAATCATTAGAGAAATATATTGGTCCATCTAATTATATAATAAGCTTTTTATTTAACTAACAATAAATTCATCATTAATGTACCTTACTATTTCTTTAAATAAAATTTACGGAATTGCTTAATGTGGCTAAAGTATATATGGCAATTAATGATTTTGAATACTAAAGATTTGATAAAAATAGTGTATCTTCTATCATATTTGTTTAATTTTAAACTATTAAATAAATTAAACAACCACAATAACCATATAATAAAAATTTAGATTTTTATGTATATCTTATATTTTGAATTTTTACAAACGGCTATAAATTACTAAAACTGTTAAAAGTCTCACATTCAAATTTTATGATCCATGGTTTAAAATTTTTATTATGACAAAATACAAATGATTACAAAAATTATATAAGTAAAAAGTCTAATTTAATTAATTATTAAGATTAATATATATATCGTTTTAAATTAAAATATACACCATATAAAATATAATATTTTAGTTTCAAAATTTACTTTGAACAATTTTTTGATAAAATTTTTGAACAATCATTGACAACTTATTTTTTTTAAAAATTATAAATTACTAAAACTATTAATCCCACAATGAAAATTTTGTTATCAGTAATTTAATTTTTTTTCTATAAAGTATACAAACGATCAAAAAAACTATATGAGTAGAAATCATCATTTAATAGACATTAATAATAAAAATATACTAAAATATATTATCTATGTTAGTATCATTTAAATTTAATAACATATCCTATCAAATATAAAAAAAATATTTTTTAGATCAACAAAATTGATTTATATGTTCGCACCAATTTAATTATATATTTAATAGTTACTAACTTTTAATTATTTAATATATATTTATTATTTCATAATATGTAAAAATATTTAATACATAAAATAATTTTTATATATAATGTTGATCATGCGCAAGGCGCGGGTCTTAACCTAGTTTATTATGTTATAACTCAAAATTTAATAATTATTTTTAAGATATGCTTTAATCTTTGCTTTTTATACCACAGTTTTCTTTTTATTAAATTAATAAAATAGCAATTATGTAAAATAAGATTATCATTTAAATTTTACTTATGATTAAATATTTTTAAACTAAATTTAAATTATTAATGTTAACTTTTAAGAAAACATTTGTTGTGTTAGGTCTTTAAAATGCTTCGCACGGCATAAATATATTTTCATGGAAATTTCTTGAAGAAATAAGTTGTTTATCCAGATAACAATGATTTGCATTAAGAAATGAAAAATCAAGTTGTTTATCCAGATAACAAGCGGACACTCCAATTTGTCCATTCGAAGCAATAATGTAGTGTAGTGGCTATGGCATCTCCGACTTTTGTACACCCCAATTTGTCCATTTATACCATGTCGTTTTAATTCTATTCATATTGTTCTTGCATATTTTTATATTGTTTTTCTCGTTTAAACCGTACAAATAAATATTTTTATTTTTATTTGCAATTTAAGGAATTTTTGGATTTTTTGACATAAACTTTTTTAAAAATTTGTAGATTTGTTTGGATACAATAACCTTTGATATCCTGTTTATATATAGAGAACAATTTTGTTTTTCATTTATACATTTCTCACATAAGAAATTAAAGATTAATTCATCTTTATCATCTCTCTACTAAACCGTTCCAACTTCACTTTTGATCTACATCTAGTGTCGATCAGAAAAAAAGAGTACAAAAATTGATGAAATCGAACATGCATATATAGGTCTGTAAAATTTCTTTGTCTTGTATCTATCTTTGTTCTACGGCGAACCTTGGTTCGAACTCCGTTGGCCACACGGTTATGAACTATTGCTTTCGGCTCATTTGAATGTCCAGGAGAGGGTCTATCCGTGGACTGTACCTCCACCTGGAGGTTAGGTCTGTGTCTTTAATAGATCCGAGTTTAACTCTTTTTCAGTTCAAAAAAAAAAAGTAAAGTACATTTTGGTATTTTTTTGGAAATATGGATAGCACTATAAATGAGAATGAAACATGGATAACACTATAAAAAAGGTATATTGTCCTTTTGGTAATTTCATTAATATAATTATATTAATTATGTTTTCATATTTACTCGATTTAAAAATTTCATTAATTATATTACTTAAACAATACATCACATCATAAATTATGTTACAATAATAACAATAGTGAAGATTTTTATTTACTAGTTAGTCAACATTAACTTTGTGCCAATTATAAAATCAAAAATGTAAAATAACTGGATTTTGTATATGGGTAAATGTTCTGTTTAATTTGTTTTACCAATTTTTTTTTTTTACTTTCAATTGAAGGAAAAATTACGTAAACAAAAATATAATTCAAAGACATGTCTATGTATTACATTTATTGTCACTTAATTTTTCACTCCATACAATTATTTTACTAAATATAAAAAATTATTTTTATTTTACTTAATTTAGCGAAACACATAAAAATAGTTATTTTTTTAGTTTATAAAATCAGTTAGGCATGTCCCTTCTCATGGACTGTCCGAGGTGATTTTGGCCCACGAGAATTGTCCATCGGTACACATATCAGCACGCTGAACATTTGACTATCTATTTAGGTACAGGTTGTTCTTTTCGGATATCGTTTTTTTTTAAACTAGGTCCCGATTGAGTATTATAAATTTATGTGTGGGTTTTGAGTTGAGTATTTATGAGTTTGGATGAGTTCGATTCTGATGTATAGGAACCTAAATAACAAATGTATCTGAAACGGATTCAGATATTTGTACCATAAATAAATATATTACCCAATTCGGATCAGATCTTTTGAATACAATAATTATATTATGATTTATCTAAAATATATAACACTAATTATAAAAAACAAATATCAATATATAAGAATATAAAAATCAATATCCGGTGCGCAGATCTGTATCTAGTTAACTTTTTAAAATTAATGGAAATGTTTAGACAAAAACAATTGGATACAAATTGTATCCCTTCAAATAATCCACTTTCTTCCTCTGTTTTTTAACAATTATATTCTTGCAATATGCAACATCAGCCACTAATATTGAGTCGTTATTTCTTGATAAGAATAGCCATGATCTTGATTCTGTTTGGCTATCTCAAAGTAGAACTTATCTATCAATTCTATTGATAATTTCTATTGCTTCAGTTGAATGAAAAATCAAGCAAGCTAAGTGTAGAAGAAACTGTCTGTTATATACTTCTTCTCTGACAGTATATCTGAATTGTCTTTTTACGCAATTTTTTCACCAGTCCCATCTCTGTAAATCAAAGGTTCCGAAACGCTTACATCACTGGAAGAAGCAATCACATTTCCTGAAACTGTTGTGTGCTGTTCTCTATAAGATGCCCAAGTAACCATATATAGCCCTGAAATGATGAGTACTCCACCCACAACACTGCACATGAGAAAGAAAGACAATAAATATTAAGAGGCTGGGTGCCTGTGTTTATTGATGGATCAAAGATGCAAGCAAGAAACCTTCCAAGATAGATTGGACTGCCGAGGAAAATTGAAGATAAAAAGGCAGATGTTGCAGGCTGAAGAGGGTTATAAAGAGAAACCAAAGATGCTCCAAGAATTTTGTTAGACCAAGTCAAGAGTCCATAGTTCAGAGCTGATGCAAACACTCCCTAAGAATCAATAACCAAAAAAATACTCAGAAATGAAGAAAGCTTTAGTCTTTTTATGTAAAACATACCCAAAAAAACAAACATGTTGTTGCAAACTTTTTACCGCAAATATAACGGCAAGAATCTCGGATTGTGTCAAGTGCCACTCTTTAGGCTCTCTAACAAACACAAACGCTGTTGTGATCATTATTGATGCACCAAAGAAGTATGAATACGCTGTAACTGAAAGGTAGGCAGGATACTTCTTCAAAACAGGTGCTTGGACAGCGATAAAAGCAGCCATACACATGCAATTTCCAATCAAACATATAACCCCAATGTGCCATAGATCAAGCCCAAGACCAAGAAAGCTAGAGACTAACCAACCATGAAGCTCAGGTTGACTTCTATCAATGATTAGTCTGTTTACTGTAAGGTCTGAATCTTTATCTCCAAACAAGGCTGGACCACGGAACAAAGCCATAACTATGGCACCGGAAACACAAACAAGAGTACCTCCAACTTTCGTTAGGCCCTCTATTTTACACAAGTTCACTTTCTCTGTACTGCATACAGAATAAGGAAAGACACACAAAGATTGAATACACATATATACATTCTATTGTAAATGTTGAGGAAAATTTATACTAACCCCATCATGACTGCTAATATAAAGGTGAAGACTGGGATGGATGGTTGTATAGCAGCTGCATAAGTTGGATTTGTGTATGACAAACCCATAAGAAATAGTAACTGGTTCCCAAATATCCTAAGAGTAAGATAGAATAGCATTAAAATCTACATAAACAAGATGTCAGAAGATCATGAGAACCTGGTTAATCAAATGCTGGTTACTTACCCTGCTAAACCTAGGAAGAATAGTGAAAAGAGAACCCTTCTACTCATGGGAGGTCTTATCCCTCTACAAGACCATCAAAAGAACAACCATTGTTATTAGTTTTGTCTTAAAAACAGAACATTACATGTAACCCAATCATCAAGAAATTGCATTGACCAAATAAAAAGAAAAAATGAAACCTTTCGCGGAAAAAAGCGAGAGGAGCGAGGATGGAGAGAGCAATAAGATCGCGGAAGACACAGAAGACGAGCTGATTGATTCCAACGTTAAGAGCTACTTTCGTAATCACATGGTAAGCGCCATTAATTAGCTGAACCAAGGTCATTGCTGAATGCGCCATTCGAGCTTGCCTCTCCGTCGCTTCGCCGTCGTTTGTGATCACCGGAGCTGCCATCTTTCTTACCTTTCTGTCTCCGACCAGAGAAAGAGAACCAAAATCTAAATTCTAATCCTTTTTGAGATTATTTGTTTGCTCTGTTTTGAAGTCAGAATTATCTTCTTTGTAATTTCGTAGTCGTTGGGTTGTTCTTATTATTAAGAAGAACAATGCTTTTTAAGAAAGAAAAAAAAGACATTGAAAGACGATTACAAAAAAGTGTGTAGCCATTTTTAGCTATATATTATATTATATTATATTATCTTTCTGACACTGCAGATTTTTTTTTCTTTCTTATTAACACATCAAATCATCACATTAATTTATTGTGTTTATATTTCCTTCTTTTTTGAAGTGTGATTCTGATATATTTCCTCAACGTTTTTCAAAATGTTTGCAATATGTTTTTATGTTAATGTATTTCATTTTATTTAACTATGCAATAAATTATATAATTGACAAAAAGTTGTATACAATTTAAGTAGCATTTTGTAAAAAACAAGCTTAACATCAAAGTAAGTTTATGAATAATATTCCTTTAAATTGATGTAATACTATTTGCTATCCTAAGAGCACATGCAAAACAGAGTCCATAAGAGAAATTTTTTAAAAAAATATATAAAAAATTAATTTTTTTGGTTTTCGTGTCGGATCGGAGCCGAAAACTCTCAAGCTAAGGATTGATCTTAGTTGAGTTTCGTTACTGTATCGTGGGTCCCACGACAAAAAAATTCGTTACTGTGTCACAGGCCTACGATTAATTTTTTTTTTCTTTTTTTTTAATTAAACAAAAAAAAAAAAACATTAAAAAAACATTGGAAATCGAGCCTGGTGAGACTCAGCGTTGCATGTGCTCTAATCTTTTTTTAGATGGTGTACCATTAAAAATATTTATTTCATTTTAATGTATTCTTTCAAAATGAGAGACTACTGGAGATGATTTTATTTAAACTAGTTTTATTTTCTGTTTATTTACGTTTTAGTTTTTTTTTTAATATTTGTATACTGTTTTAGATATTACATGTAGATGTATTCTAATGATCTTTACCTCTCTTTTTAACCAAAACGTTGCTAAAAACAATTTCAATCTTTTATGCTTTTTTGGGTCATAATCTGTTATGATCATATATTTAAATCAATAAGAATAGAGTTGCATGAAAAAATCACGAAATTAAGTTGCTTATCCAAACAAAAATGTTCTGCTTCCAGAAAGGAAAAGTACAACAACTAGGCCTGGGACTTTTATCCGAGATCCGGATTAGATCCGAGGTGTCGGATATCCTTCTAAAAATTGTAATATCCGGCGGATATCCGGATCCGGATTTGGATCCTTAAAATAAATAAAAATATTAATATATAAAAAAATATTAACAATAATTTAAAAATTAAAAAAATATATAATGTTTTTAATTATTTCATGTAAATTTTGTAATATTATACATAGAAATAATTAAAAACATTATATATTTTTTTAATTTTTAAATTATTGTTAATATTTTTTTATATATTAATATTTTTATTTATTTTAAGGATCCAAATCCGGATCCGGATATCCGCCGGATATTACAATTTTTAGAAGGATATCCGACACCCGGATATCCGAGAACCCCGGATCCGGATAATGATAGTAAAATTATGGATTCGCCGGATAAGGATCCGGATCCGGATACCTTAAAATTGCCCGGATACCCGATCCGTCTGAGGCCTAACAACAACCATACCCTTCTAATAATATGTGCTAGTTCTAGTATTATTGCATAACATTTATTACTGAAATCTGTATTAATAATGCACGTTTGTGGGTTGACAAAAATAAATAAATAAATAATAATGCATGTTTGTGGTCGACAGAGAAGAATTATAAAGATATGAAATTTGTAGCTCAGATGTCGTTCTTGGCATTACTATATACATCTGGAAGTCATTTTATTAAAGAAAACGTCGGTTGTTAAAACAGTACTAATAAACTAAAAAGGCCATTTTAGTATAATGAAAATCCGATTGTTGATTATAATGACGTTGAGAGTAGGATATCTTTGAGACTATATATGGGCCATTTTTCAAGGTTTCGAAGGCCCATTAATAAAAACTGTTTGGCCCAAATCTCGTCTCCAATCTCACGCCACCGGCACAATCGCCCAACCCTCTCGTTACTCTACCCCTTCCTCGCCCATATAAAATCCACCGTCGCCGCCGGAGCTCCGATCTTTACCACCCAAAAAATGTCGCTCTCCGATGATGAAGACGAGTGCTTCGCTCGGTTCCTCGAATCAGAAGTCTCATCGGTATTTGGCTTTCCTCGTTATCTCGTTTTTTTCTTCTAAAGTTTCAATCTTTTTGAACTGAAACTCATCGATCTGTAGTTAGATTGTAGATTCGATGTTTTTCGTATAATTCATGATCTGGGTTTCTGTGTATATTAATTTATTACATCAAATTTGGGTTTGGTCGATCTTATTTGGTTCATGCTTCTCGGTTTATGTCCATTGTGAGATCTCTTTGTTCATGTGAAAGGTTCAGTTTTTTTTTAATTGATGCATGTGTGTGCGTTTTTTTCGTGGTTGTGAAGGTAGATGATGAAGAAAAAACGAAAGAACCTGAACCAAAACGGCAACGTATTGAGAAAGACAAAACAAAGGTGGTTGTAGACAAGGATGTAGATCAGAAGGAAAATGGTCACAATAAAGATAGAAACGGTGCAAAGAGGATAGAGAGTGGAGATTTCACCAAAGTTCCTACTGAGCTGTTTCGCCACATCTTCAAGTTCTTATCCTCTGAGGTATCTTTCATTTGCATTCTCAAGCTACATATTAGTCACTGTTCTCTTGATTCAGAATCGAAATTGAATGTGGTTATTACAGGATCTTCTGTCATGCTCTTTAGTGTGTAAATTTCTCAACTTTACCGCCTCTGATGAATCCTTATGGCGTCGCCTGTAAGCCTCTTCTTATGTTACCGTGGTCTCGTGGATAATCTAGTTTTCAAAATCAATAAACAAAGCAATACAACTTTTGATTGTTTGTATCTGCAGGTACTGTATCCGGTGGGGTCTAATGCCTTCAACTAGAATGTTACGTGAATGTGCTTGGAAGAAGCTTTATATCGATGTGAGTTGTCACATAGTCTGTAAGCTGCTATAAGAGGTCATACATGTATTAGTTCCTTGTAAGTGAATTCTTTTCTCTTTGTTTAATTTTAGCGTGACGAGAAGGATATGATTGAACTGGTCAGAAGCTGTCCACCGGATTTTAAAGTGTATTACGTTCAAATGCAAGCAGCAAAGCGAAGCCAAGCTCCTCTTCCCTCCGAGGTAAACATCATTTGCATCCCATAGTTGTTTCCTTTTCTCACCACGATCATTGTTTGATGGTATCTCTGTGGCAACGTTTAGATGGTGGATGACAGGGTAGTTCTTGACAAAACAGTACTTGACAAAGTATCTCTGTGGAAGAAAAGCAAGGGACTTACCAATAAAGCTGTGATTGGCCACGTTTGTTTGGGAACAAAATGTGGTTACCATCAGATTGACGATGTGTTCATATGCGAAGAGACTGGAAATGTTCATGGTATGATAATGAAACGCTGTGAAAAAATGTAAATTTGCTGCTTGTGTTGTCTAAACTTACCCTTTTTGTTTTATGGTCTTGTAAACAGTATGTGATGAGAACTGCAAGGAAGTGATATTTTGTCCAGACAGTGGGTGTATGGTGTGTACTATCTCAGGGCTTTGTTCTGACAGTTTGGTCTTAGAAACCGATTCAGACACAGATCAGGAAGAAGCTGAACTAGAAGCTGAAATATTAACAGAAAAGGGCCGTTTTGGTACGTATCTATCTCCCGCTGTGGTATTACCCTCTTATCTGTACATGTAAGTGAGTGGTTCTGTCTCTTCTTTTAACCGCAGATAGAGCTTTTGAATTTGGATATAACTGCGAGAGTGAGCAGGAATTAGAACGCACCTTTGGGTTCTGCTGATCAAAAGTCTCAGCCTTCACGGTAGCACATGTATGGGGAGTGTAATGGATCAAAAGTAGCTCTTGTGTTGAGTAGTCTTTATACTTTGTATTTGTAAGTTATGCAGAGCTTTTCTGTAATTTTACTCGATTGCCGCTTGAAAAGTGTTTACATGTGGTAATTAAGTTCCAAGCAAATCCTATTGGTACTAGTTAGTAGTTTCCAATAGCAACGAAGTTTCATAAGTTCTCTATCTATTGAATATATTTGGGGAATCAGTATCATTATGTGTTAGTTTATTTTGTTACGAAAAGAAATCCGAAAGTAATAATAATTTCGTGTAGATTCTTCGATCCTTTACGCATTTTTCTCATTTAAAAAAGAGTAGTTATATACACCACCCAACTAACGCATGCATGTTGGTAGGGATCACGGGTCCGTCCATTCATTACGCGTTCCCGCAACGCTAAATATTACGTAACAAAACTATTCTTATCTTTATCTCAATTGACCCCCATATTTTATAATACTTCATAAGCGCCCCGCAAGTTAGTATGGGCTCGAATATTCATAATACAATTAACCAAAATTCACTAAAGATTTCAAATAAGTTCTGAATAAACAAACCATTACTACCACCATTACATGTCTGATGTAGTGATGTATCGTTGCTGGAAGACCTGGACTCGATTATTATTAATGAGGAATACGTGTCCAATTAGGAATCATACTCAAAGTATGAGGACCATAAGATCAAAATATATCCTTTTGGAAACCGTGCCGCTTAAGGAAATAAATGTATGGCTTAAGCAAACCCCATCAATACATATCTCCAAATATCTTATGTTTTGTTTTCTGCTCCAATCCTGTTTCGACATTGTTTCGCGATTCGTCTCGGGTAAGAAATCTCTCATCTTTTTTCCGTTTAGATTTGATTATTTTACTCCCACTTTTGTTCCTGTGATCAATCTTTGCTTCGCTTGTTCTGATCCTTCGTTTGTGCAGTTTTATTGGGAATTAATAATTACATTGATCTCTGACTTAACCTATGAAGCTTATGTCTCTGCTTGATCCTCTGATGAAAAAGATTCAAGCTAATGTTCGGTTTTGTACGAATCTTAACCTAAATCGAATTTATTATTTGTCTCTTTTTTTTTTTTGTAGGTTTTGTTTTGTTGATTGAGAGAAAACATGGGAGGTGAGGAAGACAAAGACAAAGGGTTTTTTGGGTACCCACCCGCTGGATACCCGCCGGGTCCTGGGGCTTATCCACCAGCTGGATACCCACCCCAACAAGCTTACCCTCCCCCACCACCTGGTGCCTACCCACCTGCACCTGGTTATCCTCCGGGTGCATACCCACCTCCACCTGGTGCCTACCCTCCTGCTCCTGGTTATGGTGGTTATCCTCCTGCGCCTGGTCATGCTGGTTATCCTCCTGCTGGCTATCCTCCTCATCACTCAGGTACTCTATCTCCTCTTGCTAGTTGCGAAAAAACATTTAGCTATGATTATGAATGTGGTAAATGTCACTTTAGAGAGAAACTATAATGTAGAATTTTGTCTATATATGTGGTAGATATCATGTCACATAAGGAAGTTGAAACAAATAATGTTTATACATTGGTAGTTGTGAAAACGATATTATCATCTCGGTTGTTACATTTCATTTTAGCAACAAGTTGGGCTAATAATATATTGTTTTGAAATGACCGTACTTTATATGGTACCCAACAGGAATCCATAGTCATTTGACTGTTATTGGTATGCAAGAGTTCGTATTCTGATTGCAAAAACGCATCCATGAGATTGAAATCAGTTACATAAGTTCTCCAAAGATCGTACCTTTGAAAGTGTACTCATGTAGCAATCATCTCATTAGAGTTTTGAGCATCATAAAGACAACTTTTCAGATTCAATTATGTGCTAAAACTTTTTTTGCCTCTTTTTGTTTTTTTTCTTCTATTAATGTAATTTCCCTTAACTTGTTTCAGGGCACGCAGCTGGAATCGGGGGTATGATTGCAGGTGCTGCAGCTGCCTACGGAGCTCACCACATAGCTCATAGCTCTCACGGTCCTTACGGACACGCAGCATATGGTCACGGATTTGGACATGGTCATGGCTATGGCTATGGTTATGGTCATGGTAAGTTCAAGCACGGGAAGTTCAAGCATCACGGAGGCAAGTTTAAACATGGGAGGCATGGGATGTTTGGAGGAGGTAAGTTCAAGAAGTGGAAGTGATCTAAAAACCTCTTTTAATCTCATCTCTCGCCGGTTCAAGTTTGACAATTGAGGCTTTAATAATGATTATGATATCACATGTTGTACTATGAAGCTATATATGGTTTTATGATATTACTGATTCTGTTTTTAATATAATTTCATATATTATGCCCTTGTATATATGGGTTTTGGCATTGCTTAACCTGTTTTAGAAGGCATGGATATGATATGATCAAGATGATCTACATGGTAGTTTTTGAATTCCTTACCCACCTTGTGGGTGTATTCAATCAAACATATAAATTATGTGATCTTGACGACTAGATGATTTTGGGTGATTTGAGAGAGAAAAATCATTGTTATATTTGATTGAATACACCCTTAAAAGGATAAATGTGAGTTTAAAATGGGTTTAATCAAGTAAAGTTGGTTCATAGCAACATCTCTAATTAAAATTAGCAAGAAACAAAAAGTTTCACGTAAAGAAATCGCCATTAATACAAAGACACGATGATTAATTTGTTATAGGAAAAAGAAACAGAGGATATATATGCATACGAAGATATATATCTTAGTATCAAACTTTTTGTGTGGTCTTTTAAGCATTAGTTTAAAGGAGAATTGGTGCAAAAAAATTTTAATAGTTGGTAGAAATTAACGTAAATCGTACTGCCAAAATCATGTATAATGAATTTCAAAACTAATATCTTTTTTTTTTACTGATTCAAAACTCATATCTTTTTAATCGCAGTTTTTTTTTGTCAACTAATGGACTAAATGCTATTATATTGTCATACATCTAAACAATACTAATATATAATTAACTATATGAATTATGTGGCTAACATTATGACATATTTCAATTGTGCAGTTATTACTATGATAGTTTTTCTAAAACTATATTATTTTCTAAAGAAATTTTTTTAATTTTAATATTTTTTTAAAAAATAACTTTCTCAATATAAATATAAATACATTTTCGTAAGTTATGCTTCTTTTGGCTTATCAATTTTTTTATTTTATTTTATCTTTCGTTAAATTTAAATTCTAACAAATAAATTTTATTTATTTTAAATTGTATTATGATTTTTATTTGAATATATATATATATATATATAAATTCATAAATTTTATTATTTTATTTTACTTAACACATATTAAAATAAGAAAATAATTTATTAATTAACTCAATAAATCGACTAAAGTCGTTTAACAAACATATTTTATGGTTATCATATATGAATAAATATAATAGTTTAGTAATTTGATTATTTGATTATTTGTTCTCATACTAACCAATGAATTAAAGCATAATTCGAAAATTTAAGTAACAAATATATCCATAATTAATTCTGACAACAATATAAATATAAATATTCAGATATTTTTATTTTTTAGTTTTAGGTTGATTTTAAAATTTATATATATTTATAATTATGTTATTAGTTTAAAATCTTCATTCATGGTAATAAATCTAAGTTATGGTTATATTTTAAAAATCTCACAAAAAATGTAAAACATCATAAATATAAATGAAATTTGACATGTCATAATAAGAACTATGACATGACATTATTTCTACCAAGTCATGTCAACTTCTTTTTAAGAATGAATGTGATAGTGACACATAAACAAAATTATTTCACAAAAATTGTCTAGCGAATTTTAAAAAAAAAATGAATGTAGTAGTAACACATAATTGTTTTTTGAAAAATTACTTCACAGATAATTTGCAGTGGATTGTTGGAACAAAAGATGTAGATCAGACTTCAGAATTGGCAATCCAATATTGAAAACCGACATTCCAAATAGAAAATTGTTTTGATCAAATTTAACTGAATCAAACTATTACGTTTTAGGGGTTCTTTCAAAAATGATTCAAAATTTCAACTCAAACACAAAAATAACCCATGATTTTTTTGAAACTTTGTTTAGTCCTATTCATCTTAGAAATTCTAGTTATTCACGAAAATGTCATTACTTTTTTTTCTTTTTTACGAAAATAAAGCTTTTACCTTACCATCCTCATTTTCACCAAATATTTACAAATTTGCCATTGACATCAATACCTCAACCACCATGAACTACCAAATTGAGAGTGTTAATGCCCCAAAGTTTCAACTTTTTCCCATTTTTTCTCATTTTCTATTCACACAAACCACATTTCTTACACTTTCTTTTAAAATTCATCAAAAAACTGAAGATTCTGATTAAAAATTATGTAAGGTTCATAAGCTCACGATTCTTGGTGATTAACGAGTAGGTAGCTGTTGTGGTGAAGTTCTGGGTGATTGGAGAAACCAAGCAAGTCATCTCACGAGTTCAAGGTATGAAATCGCGAACTAAATTTTATTTTTCAGATATATTCGAAGAAGTCTTCTTCATCAAAAAGACTTCTAGTCAATGCATAGGTTAGTTTTGCAATTGACCTTTTGTGTGTGTTTTAATAGAAGACTTCTCTAGAAGTCTTCTAATTTTCCTTTGTAAACAAAAAATTTCTAAATTCCTAGAGAAGACTTCTTTAGAAGTCTTTAGAAGTCTTCTTGGATAAACATGTTACTTTTAAATTTGATCGAAGTTGGTCAGAAATTTGACTTTTTATCTTCCGAAAGCCTTCCCTAGGTCTTCTCAATGATGGAAGATATCTGCGTGGGTTACTTTTGCAATTGAAAAATAATAGTAAAACATTTAATATCTCAAGTTTAATTATGGGTTTTGGTCAAACCTTTGCCCGCGAGAGAAGACTTCTAGAGAAGTCATCCGACGGAAGACTTCTAACACTACAAGACAACACAGTTTTAGCAAGGAAATTTAACGAGGAAAACTATTCCTCGTGAAATTACGATGACTTAACGATGAAATTGCGAGGAAATAAAGTTTCCTCGTAATGGCCTTGTAAAATACTGAGTATAGATTTTCCTCGTAGAATCGTCGTAAGTTGACGTGGTTTTTCCGAGAAAAATGTGTTTCGTCGCAAATTCGTCGTAATTTTAGCATGATTTTTACGAGGAAATAACTTACGAGGAAAGAACGAGAAATCCACCAACTTAACACGTTTTTTTTGCCACCTACCTAATTTTTCGTCGTAAATTCCTAGCAAAATCCAACTACCAGATTCGAAAATTTTCTATATATATGGAGGTTTGAACATAATTTTAAGCACACCAACAAGAAAAAAAACGTGAAAAAAAGGTCGGGCTTGGGAAATATTTTCGAGTTGCGGAGGTGGATGTATATGCATAGAGATGCTAACGGGAGAGTGACGAAAGAATATCTTGCTGGGTTGGAGCGTTTTATGCATCAAGCAGATTCTACACCGCTCGCCCAAGAAAGCGGTAAAATATTCTGTCCTTGTAGGAAATGTAACAATTCAAAGTTGGCAAACCGTGAAAATGTTTGGAAGCATTTAGTAAATAGAGGTTTCACGCCAAATTATTATATCTGGTTTCAACATGGAGAAGATTATAGTTATGATCAGAATGAAGCTAGTAGTAGTAATAGCAACTTTCAAGAAGAACCGGTTGATCATCAATTGCATAATGCACATAGTTACCATCAGGAGGATCAGCCGATGGTAGATTATGATAGGGTTCATGATATGGTAACTGATGCATTCGTAGCTCATGATGATGAAGATGAAGAACCTAACATAGATTCAAAAAAGTTTTATGAAATGTTAGATGCGGCAAATCAACCACTTTACAGTGGTTGTAGAGAAGGTCTCTCTAAATTGTCATTGGCTGCTAGAATGATGAATATTAAAACTGATCACAATCTACCTGAAAGTTGCATGAACGAATGGGCAGATTTATTTAAAGAGTATTTGCCGGAAGACAATGAGTCTGCTGATTCTTATTATGAGATTCAGAAACTGGTTTATAGTCTTGGGTTGCCTTCGGAGATGATAGATGTTTGCATCGACAACTGCATGATCTACTGGGGAGATGATGAGAAGTTGGAAGAATGTCGATTCTGCAAGAAACCACGATTCAAGCCGCAAGGAAGGGGACGTAATAGGGTACCGTACCAAAGGATGTGGTACCTACCAATTACAGATAGATTGAAAAGATTGTACCAATCGGAGCAGACTGCTGGAAAGATGAGGTGGCATGCCGAGCATACTCAGACGGATGGTGAGATGACTCATCCATCAGATGCAAGAGCCTGGAAAAATTTTAACAAAGTACATCCGAATTTCGCTAGCAATAGCCGGAATGTGTACCTCGGATTATGCACAGATGGATTTAGTCCATTTGGAATGTCAGGGAGACAATATTCATTGTGGCCTGTCTTTCTTACGCCATACAACCTGCCACCGGAGATGTGCATGCAACGGGAGTTTTTATTCTTGACCATATTAATACCCGGTCCGAAGCATCCAAAAAGGTCACTTGATGTTTTCCTACAACCACTGATAAAAGAGTTGAAAGATTTGTGGTCAACAGGGGTGAGGACGTATGACTGCTCAACGAAGAAGAATTTTACGATGCGAGCTATGCTTTTGTGGACCATAAGTGACTTTCCTGCCTATGGGATGTTGTCTGGATGGACTACACATGGGAGATTAGCTTGTCCATATTGTAATGGAACGACAGATGCATTTCAACTGAAGAATGGTAGAAAGACAAGTTGGTTCGATTGTCACCGTCGATTTCTTCCAGTTGGCCATCCGTACCGAAGAAACAAGAATTTGTTTAGGCACAAAAAGGTTGTGAGAGACACTCCTCCTCCATATCTAACTGGAGAACAAATTGAAGCGCAAATCGACTACTACGGAGCTAACGAAACAGTTCGCTGGGGTGGTAATTGGCATGTCCCTCGTAATATGCCTGATTCTTACGGTGTTCATCACAACTGGCACAAGAAGAGTATATTTTGGGAGTTACCATATTGGAAGGATCTCCTTCTGCGCCACAACCTTGATGTGATGCATATAGAGAAGAATTTCTTTGAGAACATCATGAATACAATATTGAATGTCCCAGGGAAGACAAAAGACAACATAAAATCGAGGTTGGACTTGCCGGATATTTGCTCAAGAAGCGAGTTACATATTAAAAGCAATGGGCAAGTTCCCGTTCCGATATTCAAATTGTCTTCAGAAAAAAATCGGTGTTGTTCAA
>NC_027756.1:18594103-18605705 GCF_000695525.1 Brassica oleracea var. oleracea | reverse complement strand
TTTTTTTTTTGTTATTGTATTTTAAAATTCAAAACTTATTTATATATTATATAATTTCATTTTAATTCGGCCAAAAAAAAATTTTCTATTCGATTTAATTTCAATTAAAATTTTATTAATAAATTAAATAAATATAATTTTTATTTATAAATTCAGTAAATAGAAAACAAAGTAATTGCGTCGCTAATTCCCGATGTATTAACGAGGAAAATTAACGACGAAATATCGAGGAACAATTAACGAGGATTTTACGTGGATTTAGTTACGATTCTATTACGACGAATTGTTTTCGTGTTCCTTACGTTGTTATTACGACGAATTTATTTAGAGGTTTTTGCGGGTCTTTTACGACGAATCATTTACGAGTTTCTTACGAGGGAGCACAACGACCGCGTTACGTGGAAACCCCACGTGGTCTTTACGACGAAATCTTAATTCTTCTTTACGAGGAAAATATAACCTCGCTAATTAACGAGGAAATGGCGACGAATCTTCTCTTACGACAATCATATAACGACGAAACGCCTTTCATCGCCATTTCCTCGTAAGCCTTCTTTTCCGAGAAAATAACGACGATTTTGGCCGTCGTTAAATTTGTGTTTTCTTGTAGTGTAAAGAAGTGTTCTCTCGAAAAGTCAAATATAGTCCATTGCAAAAGTAACCCAACAGACTTCTTGCGACATTGAGAAGACTTCCGAAAGACTTAGAGAAGACTTCTTTTGAAGTATTCTCCATGTAGACTTCCCTAGAAACCTTCTACAAAAAGTCAAAATTTTGACTAACTTCGGTCTAATTCAAAAGTAACATGTTTATCAGAGAAGACTTCTAAAGAAGTTTTCTCTGGGAATTTCGAAAAAAATTCAACTTCAAAAGTAAGTCAATATTTACAAAGGAAGACTTCCGAAGATGTCTTCTCTAGAGTTGACTTCTTAAGAAGTCTTCCTTCGTAAATTTGCAATTGCAAAAATGACCTAAATAGAAGATTTCTTTTGAAGTCTACACATAGTAGACTTCTTTTGAAGTCTTCCGTGGATGGTTTCAAAGGAAGTCTTCTACGTAAATCTTTATAAAACTTCAAATTTATCCAAAATTAAAATGAATTTTTAATATCTTCTTGCTAATTCATGTTTATTAGTCAATATTGGGACTACTGAGTCGAATTTATAACTTAATTGGTGATAATTATGAAGTTACAAACATTGATGTTTAATAATGTTTCGAGAGTCTTCTGAGAAGTCTTTCAAAGTCTCCCAGATCTGGAAAAACCTGCAAATTCAAAAACATTCAAATGACTTCAAAACAGAGAAAAACTTCAAAAATAAAAATTTTATGCTTACAAAATAAACAAAACGGTCACATTATGTTGAATCTATAGTTTTTTAGAATCTAACATATAAACACACACATAAATTCATATCCAAAATTTAGAGATATACCTTTGAAAGAGTGAAAGATGAGAATCATGTAATGAAAAACCTGCAAAAGAAGATAAATTAGTGAGAAGACATAAGAAAAAGTGAGAAATTGATATAAAGTTTGGTGTTTTGATGTTCAAAGAGATTAGAGAGAGGTTGGTGAGTTTTAGAGTGAGAAACATTACATTTTTGTTGCATTCATTTGAGAGGAAGAAAGAGAATGTGTAAATTTTTTTTATATTTGGAGACAAAAATTCCAATTAGGTTAAATATTTTCGACCCAGAAGACTTCTGAAAGACTTATGGAAGACTTATGTAAGACTCGTAGAAGACTTATGGAAGACTTTGATTTAGGCGGGAAACCTAAATTATTCCAAAATTTAGACGGGAACCCTAAATTTTACTTAAATTTAGGCGGGATGTGTCGGAAGACTTCATTTTAAGTTTTATGTGAGTCTTCTAGACCCTAAAATCAAATAACTATGCAAAAAAACTTTTTTAAACTTAGAAAGTGTTTAAATCAAATTATTAGATAGTTACTAAACATATATAGGTCAATTTTAAAAAAGAAAAAATGAAGATAAGATTTCAAATCTAACCCTAAAGGTACCAACAATACTATAACATATGTTACCAAACCCTAAACCAATGACTCATGAACCAATCTACATTCACTCATCTATGTTGAAAATAATTCAATTTCAGATAAATTAAATTTACATCATTGAAAAATGTTTATTATTACATGATTTCAAATTTTAACCCATGAAAATATTTTTTATAAAAAAATTAAATTATTTTTAAGATCTAATCCATGAGAAGACTTTCTCTGGAAGACTTATGAAAAACTCTTGGAAGACTTATGGAAGACTCCTGGAAGACTTTGATTTAGGCGGGAAACCTAAATTATTCCAAAATTTAGGCGGGAACCATAAAGTCTACTAAAATTTAGGCGGGATGTGTCTGAAGACTTCTTTTTAAGCCTTCTGTGAGTCTTCCAGATCCTAAAATCAATTAACTATGCAAAAAACACTTTCTTAAACTTAAAAAAAAACTTAGAAAATGTTTAAATCAAGTTATTAGATAGTTACTAAACATATATGGGTCAATTTGAAAAAGAAAAAAAAATGAAGGTAAAATTTCAGAATCTAACCTTAAATATACATATAATATTATATCATATGTTGTCAAACCCTAAACCAATGACTCATGAGCCAATATACATTCACTCATCTATGTTGAAAATAATTCAATATCAGATGAACTAAATTTACATCATTGAGAAATGTTTATTATTACATGATTTCAATTTTTTACACATCAAAATATTTTTTATAAAATTATAAAATTATTTTTAAGATCTACTGAACGAGAAGACTTACAAAAAAAATCATCATAGAGAAGACTTACAAAGAAGTATTCTCTAACGGAGGGTTATAATGGTAAAATTGAATACAAGTTTTCTGTTTGTTCATAAGGGGGCTGTTGTAATTTCACTAGGTTTTTGAGTTATTTTTGCATTTGATTGAATTTGGGGTACACTTTTATATTCAAAATCAAGTTTTGAGTCATTTTTGGCAAATATATTTTAGGTGGTTCAAATCGGTTAAATTGGTTCTTATCAGATTTTTGTTTAGATTGGTCAGATTTGTGATATTAGGCTCCCAGATTTTGACGTTTGATCTTTTATTTTGATGGTAAAAAATAGTTATAGTGTTAACAACATATACATGTCAATTATATCATTATGATGACTATTTCTATAGCTGGATACAGACTAGTTTTATATATTTAGTTCGCCTTTACGATCATGATCTACTAATATATTTTTTTACATATTGATACGTTTATCAGCAGTTATACAGTTATTGGCTTTAGGAATCAGACATAAAATACATTTTGGTTTTGAAATTGGAGTTTGGAAAGATCTTTGGATTTTGAGGATTTCTACAAGACAAGCTCTGTCCAATGTTTCGGTAGTTTAGTCAAGGATGTCAGTGAGTGATTTTATTTATCATAAAATTAAAGGATGGAATGTGGAAAAGTTAGAGAGTCTAGTTGTACCGGAAGATATACCATCTATTCAGAGTTTAACCGCAAGCCAATCCACTCAAAACAATAAATTTTGTTGGAATTATACACAAAGTGGTCACTATGCTGTAGAATCAGTATATTAGATGGCTAGGAATATTCTAAACCACGAAACCGAGGCCATGTTAACAGAGACTAGCATCACTAAGCTTCAAGATTTTTCTTGGAAAATCGGTGCTTCTCGGAAGATACATCATTTTATATGGCCAATTGTAACAAGATATTTAGCAGTGACCACTTTGTTTTGTTTAAAAAACTTTGTTTTAAGCAGAATTTGTGTTGACCCCACTAAAAAAATAATTTTGATCTAACAAAAATAATCACTAAACATTGAAGATAAAATTTAATTATACAACTAAAATAATTATATTTTTTATCTTGAAAAATTTGGATTTATATTAGTTTTAACCTCTTTTTCTATAATTACCCAAAAAATATAAAATTTCTTAACACGTTTTGTCATTTTAAACTTTAGTAATATGTTAGTTTAAGCCCAAAATGTATTAGGTCCAACTAATTTACAATATAGAAACATTATAAAATAAGTAAATTTAAAAAAGAAAGAAAATATGTTCCTCTTCCTCGGGAACACAAGACGACGGTGGACTCCCGACTCATGCTCTATAATTATGTTTTAATCAATGTTTAGATTGGTTTTCTATATTTTTTAGCCAATAAAGTTGTTATAAAAAAGTTTCGAGCTATGAGTGTGCGTAGAGTGAAAATGCTATAATCGTGTGGTTCAGTTTGAGAAAATTTTAGAGATAGAGATTGAACTCTTGTTTTATTCAATGTTCATATGTTTAACAAAAAACTCTAAAAACACAGAACACTTTAAACAAAGAAGCAGTCATTGTACAAACGTTTTGTTGTTTGAATAAATTCTTAAATTCAACAAAAAAGGAAGTGTGCCTAGAGTACATTTGTAACTTTTTGTGGTTGATAAATTATGTTTTTGATTTTTTTTTACCCGTGTACAACAATTTTCTGGTTCCGCCACTGATCATATGCGATGTGATAATCATTTTCCTGTATGTGGGAATGAAGATACATCTATAAATCATGTTATTTTTCATTGTTCACCAGCTTTTCAAGCTTGGACAATATCATCTGCGCCATCATGTTCATTGTTCTTTCTGATTTCTAGTGTTTATACCAAGTTAGACTATCTGTTATGGTGAAAAAATGATACTGAAGACTCTGAGTTGGATAAAGATCATTATCTATGGATAATTTGGTAACTATGTAAAGGTTGAAACGAAAAATTGTTTAGAAAAATCACAAAAGATCTTTTAGAACTAGTAAGGCACATGAAAGGTGAATGTCGAGTGTGGGTTAAAGAAAATGCAACAAACATAGCGGATGTACAATCACTACATCTTACAATGACCATTCAAGCCGTATGTTGGATGAATCATGAACTCTTGAATCACAATTCAATGGTTCTGGATGAATTTGGAAAGATTATTTAAACCAAGACCAACTTATGGAAATAAGGAATAAAATGAAGTGTGTGTCATCTATGCATATGGAGCTTGAAATGTTTTTGAGCAATGAAAACTATGTTACAAAACTCAACATGTCAATATTTTGGAATGGACAGCAAGTATCTAATTTCACTGATTCATAACCAACAATATGGCCAAGTTTTCAACAGAACTCAATGAGTTAACTATTTTAAGAGAAATATTTCAAGAATTTCTATCACCCTCGAACGTAAATTAAGACTGCACATTTATTAGTTAAGACTGTACTTGTTTTTTTTTTTTTGCAACTTAAGACTGTACTTGTTTCTTAAAGAGATTTTTCTTTATTAGTTATTTTATTCCAGTATTGCTCTTGAGACCACTTCTAGTTCTAGTTTAAGTAATATAATATCTTTTCATGGAGTTTTATTTGTTAAATATTTCATAAATAAAATAAACAACTTACAAGTTAAAATTGACGCATGAAAAGAGAAGTCATAAATATTAAAATTTACCTCCAAAAATGGCTTTTGGGAAAGCAAACCGATACATAATGAATATTGACGTATACCTACTTTTGTTTTGGGTCAAAAATATTGGACTTGGAGTGTTTGTATTGATAAATTACATAATTAATTATTGACTACAAATATGATAAACGCGTCTCCTTTCGTCAATGAGCTTGCTTTGTTATTCTTATACGTCCTTTCGCTGTACGTATTACGTACCTTTTTGCATTATCATATTTAAAACCTAGAAACCAGATGTCTTCCATTGTTTGTTTTTTTAGTATTTGCTTATTTTGTTCTAAAGTCAAAATATGAACCACAATAATCAAGGTATTAAAAATGTGGTGTTCTATATAAACTAACCCATTGACAAAATAAGATAAAACTAGAGTTTGAACCATGTGTACATTTTTCTTACTCTTATATGCTATCAATATATTTCTATATGATTGATTATATATATAGTTTAAAGTTTACTAATTTAAGTTATTAAAAATGGACACTGTCTAAAATATAAATTTTACATGCAATAATTTATTTATTTTTATTTTCAAGTATAATGTTTGTTGATTCCTATTGTATAATATATATATATATATATATATATATATTAAATGTACTTTTTTAATAACCGTAAGGATTCCAAAAGCTTTTTAGGTCCAAAGGCTAAGCCTATGAGGTATTGCATCCGGATACGCGAAATCCCATCGTTAAGGACGCGGATAGGTGGCCAATACCACTCGAACCAAGGACGGAAACTCCAACTGAAACTCCTTTGCTACTAGGCCAAAGCCACTTGGTTTATTAAATGTACTTAGTGTTGACATGAAGTGATACACAACGAGAGTTAACTCGGTGAACAATAACTTCGATTATTTTGGTTGCCGTAGAAAGATAAACCTACTAATAATCTTGTAGCCAAAATTGTAAAGATTAAATGAATCGTTTTTCCTCATTCTCTTTTTCCCTTTATTGAAATCTCTTATCTTTTTCTACTGTTCTTGCAAGTTCTTCATTTAAACTCTCATAATTCTATCAAATCTCACACTTAGGATTAGTTACACGTAAATATATGTATCACATATTTATAGATTCAAATTTTTTAATTTATATATTATCAAATTTAAAATATTTACTTGTAAAGTAGATTTAAAATCATTTTAAAAATATTATTGTTCATAATTGTTTCTTCAAAATTTGGTATTAGCCATTTTATATATGATAAAAAAAATTATTAGTGAATTTTGTAGCATTTTTTTGTTCTGTATATTCAATATTTAAGTTTTGAATTTATTATATTAAAACATAAGTTGATACATAATTTAACATTAGGTTTTATATTGGTCTACAAAAGTTTAGTGAAACACAAGTCATCTTTTTAGCTGATTGAGGATAAATTGGTGTAAGAAGATTATAGATCAATTATAAATAGAATTTTTAACGTTAAAACTCATCCACTAAGTTTGTAAAAACCACAAACTAAGTATTTAACGAAAAACCCTCAAACTAATTTTATTTAATGAATTAAAATCTAACAGGTTATAATTACCATTACTACCGGTAAATTTTTACTTTAGGAGTTTCTACATTAAATAAATATAATTGAGCAGTTTTACCATTAAAAATCAAAAAAAATTAAAATTTTATAATATTATCTAAATATTAGTAACTTAAATTTTCAAAATCAGTATTTTTAATTTTTTTTTTTGTAAATATATGAGGTTGATGTGTTTTTAACATCAACATTATATATAATAAATTAAAAATGTAAAAACCTAGAAAATATAATAAAAATATCTAAAGATTTATCTATAATAAAATTACTAAAATATTAAAAAATTTAAAAACAAGAAAATATAATAAAATTATATCTTATCTAATAAAAATGTAATAATAAATCTTAAGATAATTTTTATTATATTTTCTGGGTTTTTACATTTTTAATTTATACATATATAATGTTGATGTTAAAAACACATCAAACTCATATATTTACAACAAAAAATTAAAAAATGCTAATTTTGAAAATTTAAGTCACTAATTTTTAGATAATATTATAAAATTTTGAATTTTTTAGATTTTTTAGATTTTTAATTGTAAAACTTCTCAATTATGTTTAATTAATGTAAAAAACCCTAAACTAAACATTTACCGGTAGTAATGGTAACTATGACCTGGTAATGTTTAATTCATTGAATAAAATTAGTTTAAGGGTTTTTTCGTTAAATACTTAGTTTGAGATTTTTTATCCAAAAGAAATTTAGTTGAGGGGTTTTAACGTTAAAAATCCTTATAAATACGATAAAAGTGGCCTTCAATTTGTTCTTTCAATAGGCCCACTTAAACCATATACCAATAAGTGACACTAAAAGTTGAAAAAAGAAAAGGATGATAAACAGGATTGTAGGTTCCTTCGCATGACCCATTGTATTAGATTATAGATTAGTTTCATGATTTTGGATGGTTATATGATAATGTTAAGAGAATAAAAAGCCATTAATAGCTAGTTTGGCATTTTGTGTAATATTACACAACAAATTATGGTTATTTTTAAAAAAATTCTTCTTTTTTAATAGGATATATTAATCTTTATTTTTTCTAGGATGGTCCAATCGGATTCAGTTTAGATTTATTCGGGGTTCAAATTTTCAAAACTAGAGATTTAAACTCTATTCGGATATTTATAACTTTTGGTTTGTGTATTAAAAGCCAAAAATAAAATAATATAAATACATAAATTTTAATAATGTATAACAAAATTTAAAATAAATGGTATGGATATTTGGTGGAGAACTCGTAGATATTTTGGATTTCTTGAATATTTTTTTTTTTGTTATTTTGGATATTTCCTTTTGGATATACTTAAATAATTTTTGTATGTTTTCAAATCTTTTGGATAGTTTAAAATATTTTTGGGTATTTTAGATATTTTAAATAAGATCTTACAATGCCATTTGCTAAATCATTTTAAAATCATTGTAACCGCGTCAGTACTTACAATCCAAATGTTTTTCTTAAAATACAATTTCTATATGTTTCAACAGGATATCAAAATTGAAGTAACATCAAATTTTTTTTTTTTTTGAAGATTTAATATCAATTATTAAGAATTAAGAGTTTGAATGGTGACCAACCGCACCGCACTGTTATTAATAATAACAAATTTTAGTATAGATATATGTATCTATATATTTGTAATATTAAAATCACATCATAATTATTTCGCAGTTATCCCGTATATTATCATTCGGAAAGTTGGACATTAGACAAATGGAGAAGCGGATCCATTTTATACAACGAGAGTGCACTTACACCCACTCATAATTTAGTGATCCATGTAATTTTATTAAAGCTCAATTTTATTCACCCACATTAAGATATAATTATGTTCCCATTTTTTTTTATTTTCCTTCCTCAAAATCAAAATTAATACTCCCTATATTTTATTATGTATGTAGTTTTAGTTGAATGCACAAAAATTAAAAACAAATTATTATTATTATTAAATAGCATTTGATATATAAATTAGTTATAGTTAAACCAATAATAAACCAATTTATATTATTTGATTAGTCACACTATATCGAATAAAAATAAAATTACCTAGAAATATAAATAATTATTTATATTTTGAAACAAACAATTTTTTTTAAACTATTTAAAATATGAAACAGGGGAGTAATACTTTCAAAAATGAATATTTAATTATAGTTAGAACACTTTTTAGTCAAACCATTCGGTATAATTTATTTCACCAAACACACATCTTTATTTTTTTAACGAACCATACTTTCATTAACTTAAACTCAGACGGAGTTTATGAGAGCATACAAAGCTGATTTAGCAAAAGAATGAGCCTCAATATTACGGATTTCACCAAACACGCATCTATATATGCATAATACTCTTTCGTTTCATTTTATATGTTGTTTGAGGTTTTTCCATATAGAATAATGAAATCATTAAATTTATTATTTTACAATTAATTAATTTATTGTTTTATATGATTATCATAATTAATGAACTAAAATAATATAGATAAATTAGAAAACTATCAAATAAATATATTGAAAACATAAAATGATAATTAATATGAAACATAGAGAGTATATATCAAGCTTACAAACATAGATAAATTTATTGCAGTTCATATATTAGTTAGAAATAGAGAAAAGCTAGATAATTGATAAAGTTGAATCAGATATTCTCTGAATAGAAATAGGAGAAATTGCGACAAATACCACATTCATATTATCACTTTTAATGTTTACACTAACCACTTTTATCTTTACTTTTAATGAATTTACCGCAGTTCATATATTAGTTAGAAACAGAGAAAGCTAGATAATTGATAAAGTTGAATTAGATATTCTCTGAATACAAATAGGGAAAATTGCCATAAATATCACGTTCATACTACCACTTTTAATGTTTACACTAACCATTTTATCCTCAATTTTAATGAAGGATAAAAGACATTTATACTCATAGGATTAACTAATTTAGATTTAGGGTTTAGAGTTGAAGGGTGTGATAGAGGTTTTAGAATGTGAAATTTAATATTCTAATAAATATATAAATGTGGAAGCACCGTAGCCTACTGGTTAAGGCTTAAAGGCTTTTACACCCAGGTTTAGAGTTCGAACCCTAGACTATGCAATTTATTGTAGATTACAGGAAATCCAAGTTTTAAGTCTTGGATAGAGTGATTTATTAATGCAGACTACAAAAAAAAGTTTATAATCAACATGGTGTAAGCAAATCTGGTTAGGAATGGATCTTCATAGGACGATTCAGATGATGCAGTTAGGCGTAGATCTTCATAAGGCAAGTAGTATTGTCGGTTGTGGAATCGTCTATGTAATTTTTCTCATAAATGTAGTGTCATAATAAATCAGCGTTATAAAATAAATATATAAATAAATACTTAAAAAAAAAATTTAAAAAATTAAAAATCATATATAATTTTCGATTTTCTAAAAGAAATTTTGAAAAAAAAATTCTAAAAAAAACATTTATAAAAAAGTTCGAATTTGAAAAAACTATATCCTGAAAACATAAAAAAAATAGTTTTTGCTACTTAATAAAGAAAATATTTAAATAATTATTTATTATATATATATATATAACAAAGATATAATAGTTTTGTGCTACTTAATGAAGAAAATATTTTTGAAAATATTCATTTAGTGGTGGTAAAAATGAATAATAATACCATAAAAATGATAAATATGAAATTTCTCCTGAAAATAGTATGACGACCAGTGAAATAAAGGGGTGCTCTTAGATAGCAAACTGTAATAGTGCTACTTTCTGCAGACTATTTGCTAGTTGGTCAGCAAAGGAACGAAGGGGAGGGAAGAGCTGCACTTGCTCAACATTCGGAGAAGGGGAAGAGCTGCACTTGCTCAACATTCGGAGAGACCACTCCGTTCCTCGGACAGCCTCATGCTTAACACAAGAGGAACTCGGCTCGCACAACTCCGTTCCTTGCTCATCCAACAATGTTCCCAGACGTTCTGATCCTTTTATCTTATCTGGAGTATGCGTCCCAATGCAATTTGTTTATCAAATAAAACTTCGACAACAACCAGACAATTGACTAAAAAGTAGCATATAGGCATATGAAACTATTATGCGATATATTTAAATAATATATATTTTCCTCAAATAAATTAAAAAGAATCATCTGATGTGCAACTGGCGTCTTACGAGCCACGATTACTGAGAAAGTCTCTGGTTTCGATCAAAACCGCTTTGACCAGCCCACTGTTATGTTTTTCTATTATTTATTTATATTCCCACATACTTACGTTTACTTTCAGTTTAATGAATGATTAATTATAAGAACAATTGATTTGATAAAAAAAAAAACAATTGATGATATTTTTGTTTATCTCTGTTCGTTTCTTTTGTTGTCTTCGTTGTTCATCACAATTCTTGTTGATGGTTGGGTATAATATATTGTATTTATAATATTTTGCCAATAGTTTATAATCAGTTCACTACAAGAAAACAGCGGTATTCTGACGGACATTCCGACGGAAAATGAAATCGTCGGAATATACCAAGGAATTTCCGAGGAAATTCCGAGGTAACACAAAATTGGGGTTCCTCGGAA